>NW_025958999.1:0-29776 GCF_023159225.1 Perognathus longimembris pacificus | reverse complement strand
AAATCAGATTCTTCTGAGGAGTTCCCAGTACATTATCCTTTCCCCTGTGTAATTACCTTAACAAGCTCCAGCTGTTTTTATTCTCAGAAGGTTTACTCCCTGATATACAGTTGCCTACCCCCTTCGTAAGTGCAGGTCCTAAATGAGCTTTTTTCTCTGTTCCCTCACCACAATCCAGATTCTTTTGGGGAGTTACCAGTACAGTAACCATACCAGGAATTACTTAATTTATTAAGCTACTGCTTTTCTTAGTCTCAGTGGAGATATGTACTGATAAACTGCTACCTACGCAGCACGTTCATGTCGTTCCTAAATGAGCTTTTATCTCTCTCCCCTCACCACAAATCAGATTCTTCTGAGGAGTTCCCAGTACATTATCCTTTCCCCTTGTGTAATTACCTTAACAAGCTCCAGCTGTTTTTATTCCCAGAAGGTTTACTCCCTGATATACACCTGCCTACCCCCTTCGTAAGTCCAGGTCCTAAATGAGGTTATTTCTCTGTTCCCTCACCACAATCCAGATTCTTTTGGGGAGTTACCAGTAGAGTAACCATACCAGGAAGTACTTAACTTATTAAGCTACTGCTTTTCTTAATCTCAGTGGAGATATTTACTGATAAACAGCTACGTATGCAGCATGTTCATGTCGTTCCTAAATGAGCTTTTATCTCTCTCCCCTCACCACAAATCAGATTCTTCTGAGGAGTTCCCAGTACATTATCCTTTCCCCTGTTTAATTCCCTTAACAATTTCCAGCTGTTTTTATTCTCAGAAGGTTTACACCCTGATATACAGCTGCCTACCCCCTTCGTAATTGAAGGTCCTAAATGAGCTTTTTTCTCTGTTCCCTCACCACAATCCAGATTCTTTTGGGGAGTTACCAGTACAGTAACCATTCCCGGAAGTACTTAATTTATTAATCTACTGCTTTTCTTAATCTCAGTGGAGTTATTTACTGATAAACAGCTACCTACGCAGCATGTTCATGTCGTTCCTAAATGAGCTTTTATCTGTCTCCCCTCACCACAAATCAGATTCTTCTGAGGGGTTCCCAGTACATTATCCTTTCCCCTCTGTAATTACCTTAACAAACTCCAGCTGTTTTTATTCTCAGGTTTACTCCCTGATATAAAACTGCCTACAACCTTCGTAAGTGCAGGTCCTAAATGAGCTTTTTTCTCTGTTCCCTCACCACAATCCAGATTCTTTTGGGGAGTTACCAGTACAGTAACCATACCAGGAATTAATTAATTTATTAAGCTACTGCTTTTCTTAATCTCAGTGGAGATATTTACTGATAAACAGCTACCTACGCAGCATGTTCATGTCGTTCCTAAATGAGCTTTTATCTCTCTCCCCTCACCACAAATCAGATTCTTCTGAGGAGTTCCCAGTACATTTTCCTTTCCCCTGTGCAATTACCTTAACAAGCTCCAGCTGTTTTTATTCTCAGAAGGTTTACTCCCTGATATACAGCTGCTGACCACCTTCGTAAGTGCACGTCTTAAATGAGCTTTTTTCTCTGTTCCCTCACCACAATCCAGATTCTTTTCGGGAGTTACCAGTACAGTAACCATACAAGGAAGTACTTAGTGTATTGAGCTACTGCTTTTCTTAATCTCAGTGGAGATATTTACTGATAAACAGCTACCTACGCAGCATGTTCATGTCCTTCTTAATGAGCTTCTTTCTCTCTCCCCTCACCACAAATCACATTCTTCTGAGGAGTTCCCAGTACATTATTCTTTCCCCTGTGTAATTACCTTAACAAGCTCCAGCTGTTTTTATTCTCAGAAGGTTTACTCCTTGATATACTGCGGCCTACCCCCTTCGTAAGTGCAGGGCCTAAATGAGCTTTTTTCTCTGTTCCCTCACCACAATCCAGATTCTTTTGGGGAGTTACCAGTACAGTAACCATACCAGGAAGTACTTAATTTTTTAAGCTACTGTTTTCTTAATCTCAGTGGAGATATTTACTGATAAACAGCTACCTACGCAGCATGTTCATGTCGTTCCTAAATGAGCTTTTATCTCTCTCCCTCACCACAAATCAGATTCTTCTGAGGAGTTCCCAGTACATTATCCTTTCTCCTGTGTAATTACCTTAACAAGCTCCAGCTGTTTTTATTCTCAGAAGGTTTACTCCCTGATATACAGCTGCCTACCCCCTTCGTAAGTGCAGGTCCTAAATGAGCTTTTTTCTCTGTTCCCTCACCACAATCCAGATTCTTTTGGGAGTTACCAGTACAGTAACCATACCAGGAAGTACTTAATTTATTAAGCTACTGCTTTTCTTAGTCTCAGTGGAGATATGTACTAATAAACTGCTACCTACGCAGCATGTTCATGTCGTTCCTAAATGAGCTTTTATCTCTCTCCCCTCACCACAAATCAGATTCTTCTGAGGAGTTCCCAGTACATTATCCTTTCCCCTTGTGTAATTACCTTAACAAGCTCCAGCTGTTTTTATTCCCAGAAGGTTTTCTCCCTGATATACACCTGCCTACCCCCTTCGTAAGTGCAGGTCTTAAATGAGGTTTTTTCTCTGTTCCCTCACCACAATCCAGACTCTTTTGGGGAGTTTCCAGTACAGTAACCATTCCAGGAAGTACTTAACTTATTAAGCTACTGCTTTTCTTATCTCAGTGGAGATATTTACTGATAAACAGCTACCTACGCAGCATGTTCATGTCGTTCCTAAATGAGCTTTTATCTCTTCCCTCACCACAAATCAGATTCTTCTGAGGAGTTCCCAGTACATTATCCTTTCCCCTGTGTAATTACCTTAACAAGCTCCAGCTGTTTTTATTCTCAGGTTTACTCCCTGATATACAGCTGCCTAAACCCTTCGTAAGTGCAGGTCCTAAATGAGCTTTTTTCTCTGTTCCCTAACCACAATCCAGATTCTTTTGGGGAGTTACCAGTACAGTAACCATACCAGGAAGTACTTAATTCATTAAGCTACTGCATTTCTTAATCTCAGTGGAGATATTTACTGATAAACAGCTACCTACCCAGCATGCTCTTGTCGTTCTTAATGAGCTTCTTTCTCTCTCCCCTCACCACAAATCACATTCTTCTGAGGAGTTCCCAGTACATTATTCTTTCCCCTGTGTAATTACTTTAACAAGCTCCAGCTGTTTTTATTCTCAGAAGGTTTTCTCCTTGATATACTGCGGCCTACCCCCTTCGTGAGTGCAGGTCCTAAATGAGCTTTTTTCTCTGTTCCCTCACCACAAACCAGATTCTTTTGGGGAGTTACCAGTACAGTAACCACACCAGGAAGTACTTAATTTATTAAGCTACTGCTTTTCTTAATCTCAGTGGAGATATTTACTGATAAACAGCTACCTACGCAGCATGTTCATGTCGTTCCTAAATGAGCTTTTATCTCTCTCCCTCACCACAAATCAGATTCTTCTGAGGAGTTCCCAGTACATTATCCTTTCCCCTGTGTAATTACCTTAACAAGCTCCAGCTGTTTTTATTCTGAGAAGGTTTACTCCCTGAGATACAGTTGCCTACCCCCTTCGTAAGTGCAGGTCCTAAATGAGCTTTTTTCTCTGTTCCCTCACCACAATCCAGATTCTTTTGGGGAGTTACCAGTACAGTAACCATACCAGGAAGTACTTAATTATTAAGCTACTGCTTTTCTTAGTCTCAGTGGAGATATGTACTGATAAACTGCTACCTACGCAGCATGTTCATGTCGTT
The DNA here is from genome assembly GCF_023159225.1 of Perognathus longimembris pacificus. Lineage (NCBI taxonomy): Eukaryota > Metazoa > Chordata > Mammalia > Rodentia > Heteromyidae > Perognathus > Perognathus longimembris. Next base: position 26,062 of record NW_025958999.1, on the reverse strand, counting down.
CCTAAATGAGCTTTTATCTCTCTCCCCTCACCACAAATCAGATTCTTCTGAGGAGTTCCCAGTACATTATCCTTTCCCCATGTGTAATTACCTTAACAATCTCCAGCTGTTTTTATTCCCAGAAGGTTTACTCCCTGATATACACCTGCCTACCCCCTTCGTAAGTGCAGGTCCTAAATGAGGTTATTTCTCTGTTCCCTCACCACAATCCAGATTCTTTTGGGGAGTTACCAGTAGAGTAACCATACCAGGAAGTACTTAACTTATTAAGCTAATGCTTTTCTTAATCTCAGTGGAGATATTTACTGATAACAGCTACCTACGCAGCATGTTCATGTCGTTCCTAAATGAGCTTTTATCTCTCTCCCCTCACCACAAATCAGATTCTTCTGAGGAGTTCCCAGTACATTATCCTTTCCCCTGTGTAATTCCCTTAACAATTTCCAGCTGTTTTTATTCTCAGAAGGTTTACTCCCGGATATACAGCTGCCTACCCCCTTCGTATTGAAGGTCCTAAATGAGCTTTTTTCTCTGTTCCCTCACCACAATCCAGATTCTTTTGGGGAGTTACCAGTACAGTAACCATTCCCGGAAGTACTTAATTTATTAATCTACTGCTTTTCTTAATCTCAGTGGAGTTATTTACTGATAAACAGCTACCTACGCAGCATGTTCATGTCGTTCCTAAATGAGCTTTTATCTGTCTCCCCTCACCACAAATCAGATTCTTCTGAGGAGTTCCCAGTACATTATCCTTTCCCCTCTGTAATTACCTTAACAAACTCCAGCTGTTTTTATTCTCAGGTTTAGCCCCTGATATACAACTGCCTACACCCTTCGTAAGTGCAGGTCCTAAATGAGCTTTTTTCTCTGTTCCCTCACCACAATCCAGATTCTTTTTCGGAGTTACCAGTACAGTAACCATACCAGGAATTAATTAATTTATTAAGCTACTGCTTTTCTTAATCTCAGTGGAGATATTTACTGATAAACAGCTACCTACGCAGCATGTTCATGTCGTTCCTAAATGAGCTTTTATCTCTCTCCCCTCACCACAAATCAGATTCTTCTGAGGAGTTCCCAGTACATTTTCCTTTCCCCTGTGCAATTACCTTAACAAGCTCCAGCTGTTTTTATTCTCAGAAGGTTTACTACCTGATATACAGCTGCTGACCACCTTCGTAAGTGCACGTCTTAAATGAGCTTTTTTCTCTGTTCCCTCACCAAAATCCAGATTCTTTCGGGAGTTACCAGTACAGTAACCATACAAGGAAGTACTTAGTGTATTGAGCTACTGCTTTTCTTAATCTCAGTGGAGATATTTACTGATAAACAGCTACCTACGCAGCATGTTCATGTCGTTCTTAATGAGCTTCTTTCTCTCTCCCCTCACCACAAATCACATTCTTCTGAGGAGTTCCCAGTACATTATTCTTTCCCCTGTGTAATTACCTTAACAAGCTCCAGCTGTTTTATTCTCAGAAGGTTTACTCCTTCATATACTGCGGCCTACCCCCTTCGTAAGTGCAGGTCCTAAATGAGCTTTTTTCTCTGTTCCCTCACCACAATCCAGATTCTTTTGGGAGTTACCAGTACAGTAACCATACCAGGAAGTACTTAATTTATTAAGCTACTGCTTTTCTTAATCTCAGTGGAGATATTTACTGATAAACAGCTACCTACGCAGCATGTTCATGTCGTTCCTAAATGAGCTTTTATCTCTCTCCCTCACCACAAATCAGATTCTTCTGAGGAGTTCCAGTACATTATCCTTTCTCCTGTGTAATTACCTTAACAAGCTCCAGCTGTTTTTATTCTCAGAAGGTTTACTCCCTGATATACAGCTGCCTACCTCCTTCGTAAGTGCAGGTCCTAAATGAGCTTTTTTCTCTGTTCCCTCACCACAATCCAGATTCTTTTGGGGAGTTACCAGTACAGTAACCATACCAGGAAGTACTTAATTTATTAAGCTACTGCTTTTCTTAGTCTCAGTGGAGATATCTACTGATAAACTGCTACCTACGCAGCATGTTCATGTCGTTCCTAAATGAGCTTTTATCTCTCTCCCCTCACCACAAATCAGATTCTTCTGAGGAGTTCCCAGTACATTATCCTTTCCCCTTGTGTAATTACCTTAACAAGCTCCAGCTGTTTTTATTCCCAGAAGGTTTACTCCCTGATATACACCTGCCTACCCCCTTCGTAAGTGCAGGTCCTAAATGAGGTTTTTTCTCTGTTCCCTCACCACAATCCAGATTCTTTTGGGGAGTTTCCAGTACAGTAACCATTCCAGGAAGTATTAACTTATTAAGCTACTGCTTTTCTTAATCTCAGTGGAGATATTTACTGATAAACAGCTACCTACGCAGCATGTTCATGTCGTTCCTAAATGAGCTTTTATCTCTCTTCCCTCACCACAAATCAGATTCTTCTGAGGAGTTCCCAGTACATTATCCTTTCCCCTGTGTAATTACCTTAACAAGTTCCAGCTGTTTTTATTCTCAGAAGGTTTACTCCCTGATATACAGCTGCCTACCCCCTTCGTAAGTGCAGGTCCTAAATGAGCTTTTTTCTCTGTTCCCTCACCACAATCCAGATTCTTTTGTTGAGTTACCAGTACAGTAACCATTCCCGGAAGTACTTAATTTATTAATCTACTGCTTTTCTTAATCTCAGTGGAGTTATTTACTGATAAACAGCTACCTACGCAGCATGTTCATGTCGTTCCTAAATGAGCTTTTATCTCTCTCCCCTCACCACAAATCAGATTCTTCTGAGGAGTTCCCAGTACATTATCCTTTCCCCTCTGTAATTACCTTAACAAACTCCAGCTGTTTTTATTCTCAGGTTTACTGCCTGATATACAACTGCCTACACCCTTCGTAAGTGCAGGTCCTAAATGAGCTTTTTTCTCTGTTCCCTCACCACAATCCTGATTATTTTGGGGAGTTACCAGTACAGTAACCATACCAGGAATTAATTAATTTATTAAGCTACTGCTTTTCTTAATCTCAGTGGAGATATTTACTGATAAACAGCTACCTACGCAGCATGTTCATGTCGTTCCTAAATGAGCTTTTATCTCTCTCCCCTCACCACAAATCAGATTCTTCTGAGGAGTTCCCAGTACATTTTCCTTTCCCCTGTGCAATTACCTTAAAAAGCTCCAGCTGTTTTTATTCTCAGAAGGTTTACTCCCTGATATACAGCTGCCGACCACCTTCGTAAGTGCAGGTCCTAAATGAGCTTTTTTCTCTGTTCCCTCACCACAATCCAGATTCTTTTCGGGAGTTACCAGTACAGTAACCATACAAGGAAGTACTTAGTGTATTAAGCTACTGCTTTTCTTAATCTCAATGGAGATATTTACAATTAAACAGCTACCTAAGCAGCATGTTCATGTCGTTCCTAAATGAGTTTTATCTCTCTCCCCTCTCCACAAATCAGATTCTTCTGAGGAGTTCCCAATACATTATTCTTTCGCCTGTTTAATTACCTTAACAAGCTCCAGCTGTCTTATTCTCAGAAGGTTTACTCCCTGATATACAGCTGCCTACCCCCTTCGTAAGTGCAGGTCCTAAATGAGCTTATTTCTCTGTTCCCTCACCACAATCCAGATTCTTTTGGGGAGTTACCAGTACAGTAACCATACCAGGAAGTACTTAATTTATTAAGCTACTGCTTTTCTTAATCTCAGTGGAGATATTACTCAAGAACAGCTACCTACGCACCATGTTCATGTCGTTCCTAAATGAGATTTTATCTCTCTCCCCTCACCACAAATCAGATTCTTCTGCGGAGTTCCCAGTACATTATCCTTTCCCCTGTGTAATTACCTTAACAAGCTCCAGCTGTTTTTATTCTCAGAAGGTTTACTCCCTGATATACAGCTGCCTACCACCTTCGAAAGTGCATGTCCGAAATGAGCTATTTTCCTCGGTTCCCTCACCACAATCCAGATTCATTTGGGGAGTTACCAGTACAGTAACCATACCAGGAAGTACTTAATTTATTAAGCTACTGCTTTTCTTCATCTCAGTGGAGATATTTACTGATAAACAGCTACCTACGCAGCATGTTCATGTCGTTCTTAAATGAGCTTTTTTCTGTGTTCCCTCACCACAATCCAGATTCTTTTGGGGAGTTACCAGTACAGTATCTATACCAGGAAGTACTTAATTTATTACGCTACTGCTTTTCTTAATCTCAGTGGAGATATTTACTGATAAACAGCTACATATGCAGCATGTTCATGTCGTTCCTAAATGAGCTTTTATCTCTCTCCCCTCACCACAAATCAGATTCTTCTGAGGAGTTCCCAGTACATTATCCTTTCCCCTGTGTAATTACCATAACAAGCTCCAGCTGTCTTTATTCTCAGAAGGTTTACTCTCTGATATACAGCTGCCTACCCCCTTCGTAAGTGCACGTCCTAAATGAGCTTTTTTCTCTGTTCCCTCACCACAATCCAGATTCTTTTGGGGAGTTAACAGTACACTATCCATACGAGGAAGTACTTAATTTATTATGCTACTGCTTTTCTTAATCTCAGTGGAGATATTTATTGATAAACAGCTACGTATGCAGCATGTTCATGTCGTTCCTATATGAGCTTTTATCTCTCTTCCCTCACCACAAATCAAATTCTTCTGAGGAGTTCCCAGTACATTATCCTTTCCCCTGTGTAATTAACTTAACAAGCTCCACCTGTTTTTATTCTCAGAAGGTTTACTCCCTGATATACAACAGCCTACCCCCTTCGTAAGTGCAGGTCCTAAATGAGCTTTTTCTCTGTTCCCTCACCACAATCCAGATTCTTTTGGGGAGTTACCAGTACAGTAACCATACCAGGAAGTACTTAATTTATTAAGCTCCTGCTTTTCTTAGTCTCAGTGGAGATATTTACTGATACACAGCTACCTACGCAGCATGTTCATGTCGTTCCTAAATGAGCTTTTATCTCTCTCCCCTCACCACAAATCAGATTCTTCTGAGGAGTTCCCAGTACATTATCCTTTCCCCTGTGTAATTACCTTAACAAGCTCCAGCTGTTTTTATTCTCAGAAGGTTTACTCCCTGATATACTGCTGCCTACCCCCTTCGTAAGTGCACGTTCTAAATGAGCTTTTTTCTCTGTTCCCTCACCACAATCCAGATTCTTTTGGGGAGTTACCAGTACAGTATCCATACCAGGAAGTCCTTAATTTATTACGCTACTACTTTTCTTAATCTCAGGGGAGATATTTACTGATAAACAGATACGTATGCATCATGATCATGTCGTTCCTCAATGAGCTTTAATCTCTCTCCCCTCACCACAAATCAGATTCTTCTGAGGAGTTCCCAGTACATTATCCTTTCCCCTGTGTAATTACCTTAAAAAGCTCCAGCTGTTTTTATTCTCTGAAGGTTTACTCCCTGATATACAGCTGCCTACCCCCTTCGTAAGTGCAGGTCCTAAATGAGCTTTTTTCTCTGTTCCCTCACCACAATCCAGATTCTTTTGGGGAGTTACCAGTACTGTAACCATACCAGGAAGTACTTAATTTATTAAGCTACTGCTTTTCTTAATCTCAGTGGAGATATTTACTGATACACAGCTACCTACGCAGCATGTTCATGTCGTTCCTAAATGAGCTTTTATCTCTCTCCCCTCACCACAAATCAGATTCTTCTGAGGAGTTCCCAGTACATTATCCTTTTCCCTGTGTAATTACCTTAACAACCTACAGCTGTTTTTATTTTCAGAAGGTTTACTCCCTGATGTACAACTGCCTTCCCCCTTCGTAAGTGCAGGTCCTAAATGAGCTTTTTTCCCTGTTCCCTCACCACAATCTAGATTCTTTTGGGGAGTTACCAGTACAGTAACCATACCTGGAAGTACTTAATTTATTAAGCTACTGCTTTTCTTAATCTCAGTGGAGATATTTCCTGATGAACAGCTACCTACGCAGCATGTTCATGTCGTTCCTAAATGAGCTTTTTTCTCTGTTCCCTCACCACAATCCAGATTCTTTTGGGGAGTTACCAGTACAGTAACCATACCAGGAAGTACTTAATTTATTAGCTACTGCTTTTCTTAATCTCAGTGGAGATATTTACTGATATACAGCTACCTACGCAGCATGTTCATGTCGTTCCTAAATGAGCTTTTATCTCTCTCCCCTCACCACAAATCAGATTCTTCTGAGGAATTCCCAGTACATTATCCTTTCCCCTGTGTAATTACCTTAACAAGCTCCACCTGTTTTTATTCTCAGAAGGTTTACTCCCTGATATTCAACTGCCTACCCCCTTCGTTAGTGCAGATCCTAACTGAGCTTTTTTCTCTGTTCCCTCACCACAATCCAGATTCTTTTGGGGAGTTACCAGTACAGTAACCATACCAGGAAGTACTTAATTTATTAAGCTCCTGCTTTTCTTAATCTCAGTGGAGATATTTACTGATATACAGCTACCTACGCAGCATGTTCATGTCCTTCCTAAATGAGCTTTTATCTCTCTCCCCTCACCACAAATCAGATTCTTCTGAGGAGTTCCCAGTACATTATCCTTTCCCCTGTGTAATTACCTTAACAAGCTCCAGCTGTTTTTATTCTTAGAAGGTTTACTCCCTGATATACAGCTGCCTACCCCCTTCGTAAGTGCATATACTAAATGAGCTTTTTTCTCTGTTACCTCACCAAAATCCAGATTCTTTTGGGGAGTTACCAGTACAGTATCCATACCAGGAAGTACTTAATTTAGTACGCTACTGCTTTTCTTAATCTCAGTGGAGATATTTACTGATAAACAGCTACGTATGCAGCATGATCATGTCGTTCCTAATTGAGCCTTTATCTCTCTCCCCCTCACCACAAATCAGATTCTTCTGAGGAGTTCCCAGTACATTATCCTTTCCCCTGTGTAATTACCTTAACAAGCACCAGCTGTTTTTATTCTCAGAAGGTTTACTCCCTGATATACAGCTGCCTACCCCCTTCGTAAGTGCAGGTCCTAAATGAGCTTTTTTCCCTGTTCCCTCACCACAATCCAGATTCTTTTGGGGAGTTACCAGTACAGTAACCATACCAGGAAGTACTTAATTTATTAAGCTACTGCTTTTCTTAATCTCAGTGGAGATATTTACTGATAAACAGCTACCTAAGCAGCATGTTCATGTCCTTCCTATATGAGCTTTTATCTCTCTAACCTCACCACAAATCAGATACTTCTGAGGAGTTCCCAGTACATTATCCTTTCCCCTGTGTAATTACCTTAACAAACTCCCGCTGTTTTTATTCTCAGGTTTACTCCCGGATATACAACTGCCTACCCCCTTCGTAAGTGCAGGTCCTAAATGAGCTTTTTTCTCTGTTCCCTCACCACATCCAGATTCTTTTGGGAGTTACCAGTACAGTAACCATACCAAGAATTACTTAATTTATTAAGCTACTGCTTTTCTTAATCTTAGTGGAGATATTTACTGATAAACAGCTACCTACGCAGCATGTTCATGTCGTTCCTAAATAAGCTTTTATCTCTCTCCCCTCACCACAAATCAGATTCATCTGAGGATTTCCCAGTACATTATCCTGTCCCCTGTGTAATTACCTTAACAAGCTCCAGCTGTTTTTATTCTCAGAAGGTTTACTCCCTGATATACAGCTGCCTACCCTCTTCGTAAGTGCAGGTCCTAAATGATCTTTTTTATCTGTTCACTCACCACATTCCAGATTCTTTTGGGGAGTTACCAGTACAGTAACCATACCAGGAAGTACTTAGTTTATTAAGCTACTACTTTTCTTAATGTCAGTGGAGATATTTACTGATAAACAGCTACCTACGCAGCATGTTCATGTCGTTCCTAAATGAGCTTTTATCTCTCTCCCCTCACCACAAATCAGATTCTTCTGAGGAGTTCCCAGTACATTATCCTTTCCCCTGTGTAATTACCTTAACAAGCTCCAGCTGTTTTTATTCTCAGAAGGTTTACTCCCTGATATACAGCTGCCTACCCCCTTCGTAAGTGCAGGTCCTAAATGAGCTTTTTTCTCTGTTCCCTAACCACAATCCAGATTCTTTTGGGGAGTTACCAGTACAGTAACCATATCAGGAAGTACGTAATTCATTAAGCTACTGCTTTTCTTAATCTCAGTGGAGATATTTACTGATAAACAGCTACCTACGAAGCATGTTCATGTCGTTCCTAAATGAGCTTCTTTCTCTCTCCCGTCACCACAAATCACATTCTTCTGAGGAGTTCCCAGTACATTATCCTTTCCCCTGTGTAATTATCTTAACAAGCTCCAGCTGTTTTTATTCTCAGAAGGTTTACTCCTTGATATACTGTGGCCTACCCCCTTCGTAAGTGCAGGGCCTAAATGAGCTTTTTTCTCTGTTCCCTCACCACAATCCAGATTCTTTTGGGGAGTTACCAGTACAGTAACCATACCAGGAAGTACTTAATTTATTAAGCTACTGCTTTTCTTAATCTCAGTGGAGATATTTACTGATAAACAGCTACCTACGCAGCATGTTCATGTCGTTCCTAAATGAGCTTTTATCTCTCTCCCTCACCACAAATCAGATTCTTCTGAGGAGTTCCCAGTACATTATCCTTTCCCCTGTGTAATTACCTTAACAAGCTCCAGCTGTTTTTATTCCCAGAAGGTTTACTCCCTGATATACACCTGCCTACCACCTTCTTAAATGCAGGTCCTAAATGAGGTTTTTTCTCTGTTCCCTCACCACAATCCAGATTCTTTTGGGGAGTTACCAGTACAGTAACCATACCAGGAAGTACTTAACTTATTTAGCTACTGCTTTTCTTAATCTCATTGGAGATATTTACTGATAAACAGCTACCTACGCAGCATGTTCATGTCGTTCCTAAGTGAGCTTTTATCTCTCTCCCCTCACCACAAATCAGATTCTTCAGAGGAGTTTCCAGTACATTATCCTTTCCCCTGTGTATTTACTTTAACAAGCTCCAGCTGTTTTTATTCTCAGAAGGTTTACTCCCTGATATACAGCTGCCTACCCCCTTCGTAAGTGCAGGTCCTAAATGAGCTTTTTTCTCTGTTCCCTCACCACAATCCAGATTCTTTTGGGGAGTTACCAGTACATTAACCATACCAGGAAGTACTTAATTTATTAAGCTACTGCTTTTCTTAATCTTAGTGGAGATATTTACTGATAAACAGCTACCTACGCAGCATGTTCATGTCGTTCCTAAATGAGCTTTTATCTCTCTCCCCTCACCACAAATCAGATTCTTCTGAGGAGTTCCCAGTACAATATCCTTTCCCCTGTGTAATTACCTTAACAAACTCCAGATGTTTTTATTCTCTGGTTTACTCCCTGATATAGAGCTGCCTAAATCCTTCGTAAGTGCAGGTCCTAAATGAGCTTTTTTCTCTGTTCCCTCACCACAATCCAGATTCTTTTGGGGAGTTACCAGTACAGTAACCATACCAGGAAGTACTTAATTTATTAAGCTACTGCTTTTCTTAATCTCAGTGGAGATATTTACTGATAAACAGCTACCTACACAGCATGTTCATGTCGTTCCTAAATGAGCTTTTATCTCTCTCCCCTCACCACAAATCAGATTCTTCTGAGGAGTTCCCAGCACATTATCCTTTCCCCTGTGTAATTACCTTAACAAGCTCCAGCTGTTTTTATTCTCAGAAGGTTTACTCCCTGATATACAGCTGCCTACCCCCTTCGTAAGTGCATATACTAAATGAGCTTTTTTCTCTGTTACCTCACCAAAATCCAGATTCTTTTGGGGAGTTACCAGTACAGTATCCATACCAGGAAGTACTTAATTTATTACGCTACTGCTTTTCTTAATCTCAGTGGAGATATTTACTGATAAACAGCTACGTATGCAGCATGATCATGTCGTTCCTAAATGAGCTTTTATCTCTCTCCCCTCACCACAAATCAGATTCTTCTGAGGAGTTCCCAGTACATTATCCTTTCCCCTGTGTAATTACCTTAACAAGCTCCACCTGTTTTTAGTCTCAGAAGGTTTACTCCCTGATATACAGCTGCCTACCCCCTTCGTAAGTGCAGGTCCTAAATGATCTTTTTTATCTGTTCACTCACCACATCCCAGATTCTTTTGGGGAGTTACCAGTACAGTAACCATACCAGGAAGTACTTAGTTTATTAAGCTACTACTTTTCTTAATGTCAGTGGAGATATTTACTGATAAACAGCTACCTACGCAGCATGTTCATGTCGTTCCTAAATGAGCTTTTATCTCTCTCCCCTCACCACAAATCAGATTCTTCTGAGGGGTTCCCAGTACATTATGCGTTCCCCTGTGTAATTACCTTAACAAGCTCCAGCTGTTTTTATTCTCAGAAGGTTTACTCCCTGATATACAGCTGCCTACCCCCTTCGTAAGTGCAGGTCCTAAATGAGCTTTTTTCTCTGTTCCCTCACCAAAATCCAGATTCTTTTGTTGAGTTACCAGTACAGTAACCATACCAGGAAGTACTAAATTTATTAAGCGACTGCTTTTCTTAATGTCAGTGGAGATATTTACTGATAAACAGCTACCTACGCAGCATGTTCATGTCGTTCCTAAATGAGCTTCTTTCTCTCTCCCCTCACCACAAATCATATTCTTCTGAGGAGTTCCCAGTACATTATCCTTTCCCCTGTGTATTTACTTTAACAAGCTCCAGCTGTTTTTATTCTCAGAAGGTTTACTCCCTGATATACAGCTGCCTACCCCCTTCGTAAGTGCAGGTCCTAAATGAGCTTTTTTCTCTGTTCCCTCACCACAATCCAGATTCTTTTGTGGAGTTACCAGTACATTAACTATAGCAGGAAGTACTTAATTTATTAAGCTACTGCTTTTCTTAATCTTAGTGGAGATATTTACTGATAAACAGCTACCTACGCAGCATGTTCATGTCGTTCCTAAATGAGCTTTTATCTCTCTCCCCTCACCACAAATCAGATTCTTCTGAGGAGTTTCCAGTACATTATCCTTTCCCCTGTGTATTTACTTTAACAAGCTCCAGCTGTTTTTATTCTCAGAAGGTTTACTCCCTGATATACAGCTGCCTACCCCCCTTCGTAAGTGCAGGTCCTAAATGAGCTTTTTTCTCTGTTCCCTCACCACAATCCAGATTCTTTTGGGGAATTACCAGTACATTAACCATACCCGGAAGTACTTAATTTATTAAGCTACTGCTTTTCTTAATCTTAGTGGAGATATTTACTGATAAACAGCTACCTACGCAGCATGTTCATGTCGTTCCTAAATGAGCTTTTATCTCTCTCCCCTCACCACAAATCAGATTCTTCTGAGGAGTTCCCAGTACAATATCCTTTCCCCTGTGTAATTACCTTAACAAACTCCAGATGTTTTTATTCTCTGGTTTACTCCCTGATATAGAGCTGCCTAAACCCTTCGTAAGGGCAGGTCCTAAATGAGCTTTTTTCTCTGTTCCCTAACCACAATCCAGATTCTTTAGGGGAGTTACCAGTACAGTAACCATACCAGGAAGTACTTAATTCATTAAGCTACTGCTTTTTTTAATCTCAGTGGAGATATTTCCTGATAAACAGCTACCTACGCAGCATGTTCATGTCGTTCCTAAATGAGCTTCTTTCTCTCTCCCCTCACCACAAATCACATTCTTCTGAGGAGTTCCCAGTACATTATCCTTTCCCCTGTGTAATTACCTTTACAAGGGCCAGCTGTTTTTATTCTCAGAAGGTTTACTCCTTGATATACAGCTGCCTACCCCCTTCGTAAGTGCAGGTCCTAAATGAGCTTTTTTCTCTGTTCCCTCACCACAATCCAGATTCTTTTGGGGAGTTACCAGTACAGTAACCATACCAGGAAGTACTTAATTTATTAAGCTACTGCCTTTCTTAATCTCAGTGGAGATATTTACTGATAAACACCTATGTACGCAGCATGTTCATGTCGTTCCTAAATGAGCTTTTATCTCTCTCCCCTCACCACAAATCAGATTCTTCTGAGGATTTCCCAGTACATTATCCTTTCCCCTGTGTAATTACCTTAACAAGCTCCAGCTGTTTTTATTCTCAGAAGGTTTACTACCTGATATACTGCTGCCTAACCCTTTCGTAAGTGCAGGTCCTAAATGAGCTTTTTTCTCTCTTCCCTCATCACAATCCAGATTCTTTTGGGGAGTTACCAGTACAGTAACCATACCAGGAAGTACGTAATTTATTAAGCTACTACTTTTCTTAATGTCAGTGGAGATATTTACTGATAAATAGCTACCTACGGAGCATGTTCATATCGTTCCTAAGTGAGCTTTAATCTCTCCCCTCACCACAAATCAGATTCTTATGAGGAGTTCCCAGTACATTTTCCTTTCCCCTGTGTAATTACCTTAACAAGCCCCAGCTGTTTTTATTCTCAGAAGGTTTACTCCCTGATATACAGCTCCCTACCCCCTTCGTAAGTGCAGGTCCTAAATGAGCTTTTTTCTCTGTTCCCTCACCACAATCCAGATTCTTTTGGGGAGTTACCAGTAGAGTAACCATACCAGGAAGTACTTAACTTATTAAGCTACTGCTTTTCTTAATCTCAGTGGAGATATTTACTGATGAACAGCTACCTACACAACATGTTCATGTCGTTCCTAAATGAGCTTATCTCTCTCCCCTCACCACAAATCAGATTCTTCTGAGGAGTTCCCAGTACATTATTCTTTCCCCTGTGTAATTACCTTAACAAGCTCCAGCTGTGTTTATTCCCAGAAGGTTTACTCCCTGATATACAGCTGCCTACCCCCTACGTAAGTGCAGGTCCTAAATGAGGTTCTTTCTCTGATCCCTCACCACAATCCAGCTACTTTTCGGGAGTTACCAGTACAGTAACCATACCAGGAAGTACTTAACTTATTAAGCTACTGCTTTTCTTAATCTCAGTGGAGATATTTACTGATAAACAGCTACCTACGCAGCATGTTAATGTCCTTCCTAAATGAGATTTTATCTCTCTCCCCCTCACCACAAATCAGATTCTTCTGAGGAGTTCCCAGTATATTATCCTTTCCCCTGTGTAATTACCTTAACAAGCTCCAGTTGTTTTTATTCTCAGAAGGTTTACTCTCTGATATACAGCTGCCTAACCCCTTCGTAAGTGCAGGTCCTAAAAGAGCTTTTTTCTCTGTTCCCTCACCACAATCCTGATTCTTTTGGGGAGTCACCAGTATAGTAACCATTCCAGGAAGTACTTTATTTAGTAGGCTACTGCTTTTCTTAATCTCAGTGGAGATATTTACTGATAAACAGCTACCTACGCAGCATGTTCATGTCGTTCCTAAATGAGCTTTTATCTCTCTCCCCCTCACCACAAATCAGATTCTTCTGAGGAGTTCCCAGTACATTATCCTTTCCCCTCTGTAATTACCTTAACAATTTCCAGTTGTTTTTATTCTCAGAAGGTTTACTCCCTGATATATAGCGGCCTACCCCCTTCGTAAGTGCAGGTCCTAAATGAGCTTTTTTCTCTGTTCCCTCAGCACAATCCAGATTCTTTTGGGGAGTTACCAGTACAGTAACCATACCAGGAAGTGCTTAATTTATTAAGCTACTGATTTTCTTAATCTCAGTGGAGATATTTACTGATAAACAGCTACCTACACAGCATGTTCATATCGTTCGTAAATGAGCTTTTATCTCTCTCCCATCATCACAAATCAGACTCTTCTGAGGAGTTCCCAGTACATTATCCTTTCCCCTGTGTAATTACCTTAACCAGCTCCAGCTGTTTTTATTCTCAGAAGGTTTACTCCCTGATATACAGCTGCCTACCCCCTTCGTAAGTGCAGGTCCTAAATGAGCTTTTTTCTCTGTTCCCTCACCACAATCCAGATTCTTTTGGGGAGTTACCAGTACAGTAACCATTCCAGGAAGTACTTAATTTATTAAGCTACTGCTTTTCTTAATCTCAGTGGAGATATTTACTGATAAACTGCTACCTATGCAGCATGTTCATGTCGTTCCTAAATGAGCTTTAATCTCTCTCCCCTCACCACAAATCAGATTCTTCTGAGGAGTTCCCAGTACATTATCCTTTCCCCTGTGTAATTACCTTAACAAGCTCCAGCTGTTTTTATTCTCAGAAGGTTTACTCCCTGATATACAGCTGCCTACCCCCTTCGTAAGTGCAGGTCCTAATGAGCTTTTTTCTCTGTTCCCTCACCACAATCCAGATTCTTTTGGGGAGTTACCAGTACAGTAACCATACCAGGAAGTACTTAATTTATTAAGCTACTGCCTTTCTTAATCTCAGTGGAGATATTTACTGATAAACAGCTATGTACGCAGCATGTTCATGTCGTTCCTAAATGAGCTTTAATCTCTCTCCCCTCACCACAAATCAGATTCTTCTGAGGATTTCCTAGTACATTATCCTTTCCCCTGTGTAATTACCTTAACAAGCTCCAGCTGTTTTTATTCTCAGAATGTTTACTACCTGATATACAGCTGCCTAACCCTTTGGTAAGTGCATGTCCTAAATGAGCTTTTTTCTCTCTTCCCTCACCACAATCCAGATTCTTTTGGGGAGTTACCAGTACAGTAACCATACCAGGCAGTACTTAATTTATTAAGCTACTACTTTTCTTAATGTCAGTGGAGATATTTACTGATAAACAGCTACCTACGGAGCATGTTCATATCGTTCCTAAGTGAGCTTTTATCTCTCCCCTCACCACAAATCAGATTCTTATGAGGAGTTCCCAGTACATTTTCCTTTCCCCTGTGTAATTACCTTAACAAGCCCCAGCTGTTTTTATTCTCAGAAGGTTTACTCCCTGATATACAGCTTCCTACACCCTTCGTAAGTGCAGGTCCTAAATGAGCTTTTTTCTCTGTTCCCTCACCACAATCCAGATTCTTTTGGGGAGTTACCAGTAGAGTAACCATACCAGGAAGTACTTAACTTATTAAGCTACTGCTTTTCTTAATCTCAGTGGAGATATTTACTGATGAACAGCTACCTACACAACATGTTCATGTCGTTCCTAAATGAGCTTTTATCTCTCTCCCCTCACCACAAATCAGATTCTTCTGAGGAGTTCCCAGTGCATTATCCTTTCCCCTGTGTAATTACCTTAACAAGCTCCAGCTGTGTTTATTCCCAGAAGGTTTACTCCCTGATATACAGCTGCCTACCCCCCTTCGTATGTGCAGGTCCTAAATGAGGTTATTTCTCTCTTCCCTCACCACAATCCAGCTACTTTTCGGGAGTTACCAGTACAGTAACCATACCAGGAAGTACTTAACTTATTAAGCTACTGCTTTTCTTAATCTCAGTGGAGATATTTACTGATAAACAGCTACCTACGCAGCATGTTAATGTCGTTCCTAAATGAGATTTTATCTCTCTCCCCTCACCACAAATCAGATTCTTCTGAGGAGTTCCCAGTACATTATCCTTTCCCCTGTGTAATTACCTTAACAAGCTCCAGCTGTTTTTATTCTCAGAAGGTTTACTCTCTGATATACAGCTGCCTACCCCCTTCGTAAGTGCAGGTCCTAAAAGAGCTTTTTTCTCTGTTCCCTCACCACAATCCAGATTCTTTTGGGGAGTCACCAGTACAGTAACCATTCCAGGAAGTACTTAATTTAGTAGGCTACTGCTTTTCTTAATCTCATTGGAGATATTTACTGATAAACAGCTACCTACGCAGCATGTTCATGTCGTTCCTAAATGAGCTTTTATCTCTCTCCCCTCACCACAAATCAGATTCTTCTGAGGAGTTCCCAGTACATTATCCTTTCCCCTCTGTAATTACCTTAACAATTTCCAGTTGTTTTTATTCTCAGAAGGTTTACTCCCTGATATATAGCTGCCTACCCCCTTCGTGAGTGCAGGTCCTAAATGAGCTTTTTTCTCTGTTCCCTCAGCACAATCCAGATTCTTTTGGGGAGTTACCAGTACAGTAACCATACCAGGAAGTGCTTAATTTATTAAGCTACTGATTTTCTTAATCCCAGTGGAGATATTTACTGAAAAACAGCTACCTACACAGCATGTTCATATCGTTCCTAAATGAGCTTTTATCTCTCTCCCATCACCACAAATCAGATTCTTCTGAGGAGTTCCCAGTACATTATCCTTTCCCCTCTGTAATTACCTTAACAAGCTCCAGCTGTTTTTATTCTCAGAAGGTTTACTCCCTGATATACAGCTTCCTACCCCCTTCGTAAGTGCAGGTGATAAATGAGCTTTTTTCTCTGTTCCCTCACCACAATACAGATTCTTTTGGGGAGTTACCAGTACAGTAACCATACCAGGAAGTACTTAACTTATTAAGCTACTGATTTTCTTAATCTCAGTGGAGATATTTACTGATAAACAGCTACCTACGCAGCATGTTCATGTCGTTCCTAAATGAGCTTTTATCTCTCTCCCCTCACCACAAATCAGATTCTTCTGAGGAGTTCCCAGTACATTATCCTTTCCCCTGTGTAATTACCTTAACAAGCTCCACCTGTGTTTATTCCCAGAAGGTTTACTCCCTGATATACAGCTGCCTACCCCCTTCGTAAGTGCAGGTCCCAAATGAGGTTCTTTCTCTGTTCCCTCACCACAATCCAGCTACTTTTCGTGAGTTACCAGTACAGTAACCATACCAGGAAGTACTTAATTTTTTAGGCTACTGCTTTTCTTAATCTCAGTGGAGATATTTACTGATAAACAGCTACCTACGCAGCATGTTCATGTCCTTCCTAAATGAGCTTTTATCTCTCTCCCCTCACCACAAATCAGATTCTTCTGAGGAGTTCCCAGTACATTATCCTTTCCCCTCTGTAATTACCTTAACAAGTTCAGTTGTTTTTATTCTCAGAAGGTGTACTCCCTGATATACAGCTGCCTACCCCCTTCGTAAGTGCAGGTCCTAAATGAGCTTTTTTCTCTGTTCCCAAACCACAATCCATATTCTTTTGGGGAGTTACCAGTATAGTAACCATTCCAGGAATACTTAATTTATTAGGCTACTGCTTTTCTTAATCTCAGTGGAGATATTTACTGATAAACAGCTACCTACGCAGCATGTTCATGTCGTTCCTAAATGAGCTTTTATCTCTCTCCCCTCACCACAAATCAGATTCTTCTGAGGAGTTCCCAGTACAGTATCCTTTCCCCTGTGTAATTACCTAAAGAAGCTCCAGCTGTTTTTATTCTCAGAAGGTTTACTCCCTGATATACAGCTGCCTACCCCCTTCGTAAGTGCAGGTCCTAAATGAGCATTTTTCTCTGTTCCCTCACCACAATCCAGATTCTTTTGGGGAGTTCCCAGTACAGTAACCAAACCAGGAAGTACTTAATTTATTAAGCTACTGCTTTTCTTAATCTCAGTGGAGATATTTACTGATAAACAGCTACCTACGCAGCATGTTCTTGTCGTTCCTAAATGAGCTTTTATCTCTCTCCCCTCACCACAAATCAGATTCTTCTGACGAGTTCCCAGTACATTATCCTTTCCCCCTGTGTAATTACCTTAACAAGCTCCAGCTGTTTTTATTCTCCGAAGGTTTACTCCCTGATATACAGCTGCCTACCACCTTCGTAATTGTTTCTCTGTTCCCTCACCACAATCCAGATTCTTTTGGGGAGTTACCAGTACAGTAACCATACCAGGAAGTACTTAATTTATTAAGATACTGCTTTTCTTAATCTCCGTGGAGATATTTACTGATAAACAGCTACCTACGCAGCATGTTCATGTCGTTCCTAAATGAGCTTTTATCTCTCTCCCCTCACCACAAATCAGATTCTTCTGAGGAGTTCCCAGTACATTATCCTTTCCCCTGTGTAATTACCTTAACAAGCTGCAGCTGTTTTTATTCTCCGAAGGTTTACTCCCTGATATACAGCTGCCTACCCCCTTCGTAATTGTTTCTCTGTTCCCTCACCACAATCCAGATTCTTTTGGGGAGTTACCAGTACAGTAACCATACCAGGAAGTACTTAATTTATTAAGATACTGCTTTTCTTAATCTCAGTGGAGATATTTACTGATAAACAGCTACCTACGTAGCATGTTCATGTCGTTCCTAAATGAGCTTTTATCTCTCTCCCCTCACCACAAATCAGATTCTTCTGAGGAGTTCCCAGTACATTATCCTTTCCCCTGTGTATTTACCTTAACAAGCTCCAGCTGTTTTTATTCTCAGAAGGTTTACTCCCTGATATACAGCTGCCTACCCCCTTCGTAATTGCAGGTCCTAAATGAGGTTTTTTCTCTGTTCCCTCACCGCAATCCAGATTCTTTTGGGGAGTTACCAGTACAGTAATCATACCCGGAAGTACTTAATTTATTAAGCTACTGCTTTTCTTAATCTCAGTGGAGATATTTACTGAAAACAGCTACCTACGCAGCATATTCATGTCGTTCTTAAATGATCTTTTATCTCTCTCCCCTCACCACAAATCAGATACTTCTGAGGAGTTCCCAGTACTATCCTTTCCCCTGTGTAATTACCTTAACAAGCTCCAGCTGTTTTTATTCTCAGAAGCTTTACTCCCTGATATACAGCTGCCTACCCCCTTCAAAAGTGCAGGTCCTAAATGAGCTTTTTTCTCTGTTCCCTCACCACAATCCAGATTCCTTTGGGGAGTTACCAGTACAGTAACCATACCAGGAAGTACTTAATTTATTAAGCTACT
Organism: Perognathus longimembris pacificus; assembly: GCF_023159225.1. NCBI lineage: Eukaryota > Metazoa > Chordata > Mammalia > Rodentia > Heteromyidae > Perognathus > Perognathus longimembris. Next base: position 7,392 of record NW_025958999.1, on the reverse strand, counting down.
GCTTTTCTTAATCTCAGTGGAGATATTCCCTGATAAACAGCTACCTATGCAGCATGTTCATGTCGTTCCTAAATGAGCTTTTATCTCTCTCCCCTCACCAAAAATCAGATTCTTCTGAGGAGTTCCCAGTACATTATCCTTTCCACTGTGTAATTACCTTAACAAGCTCCAGCTGTTTTTATTCTCAGAAGGTTTACTCCCTGATATACAGCTGCCTACCCCCTTCGTAAGTGCAGGTCCTAAATGAGCTTTTTTCTCTGTTCCCTCACCACAATCCAGATTCTTTTGGGGAGTTCCCAGTACAGTAACCATACCAGGAAGTACTTAATTTATTAAGCTACTGCTTTTCTTAATCTCAGTGGAGATATTTACTGATAAACAGCTACCTACGCAGCATGTTCATGTCGTTCCTAAATGAGCTTTTATCTCTCTCCCCTCACCACAAATCAGATTCTTCTGAGGATTTCCCAGTACATTATCATTTCCCCTGTGTAATTACCTTAACAAGCTCCAGCTGTTTTTATTCTCAGAAGGTTTACTCCTTGATATACAGCTGCCTACCCCCTTCGTAAGTGTAGGTCCTAAATGATCTTTTTTCTCTGTTCACTCACCACATTCCAGATTCTTTTGGGGAGTTACCAGTACAGTAACCATACCAGGAAGTACTTAGTTTATTAAGCTACTACTTTTCTTATTGTCAGTGGAGATATTTAGTGATAAACAGCTACCTACGCAGCATGTTCATGTCGTTCCTAAATGAGCTTTTATCTCTCTCCCCTCACCACAAATCAGATTGTTCTGAGGAGTTCCCAGTACATTATCTTTTCCCCTGTGTAATTACCTTAACAAGCTCCAGCTGTTTTTATTCTCAGAAGGTTTACTCCCTGATATACAGCTGCCGACCACCTTCGTATGTGCAGGTCCTAAATGAGCTTTTTTCTCTGTTCCCTCACCACAATCCAGATTCTTTTGTTGAGTTACCAGTACAGTAACCATACCAGGAAGTACTAAATTTATTAAGCTACTGCTTTTCTTAATCTCAGTGGAGATATTTACTGATAAACAGCTACCTACGCAGCATGTTCATGTCGTTCCTAAATGAGCATTTATCTCTCTCCCCTCACCACAAATCAGATTCTTCTGAGGAGTTCCCAGTACATTATCCTTTCCCCTGTGTAATTACCTTAACAAACTCCAGCTGTTTTTATTCTCAGAAGGTTTACTCCCTGATATACAGCTGCCTACCCCCTTCGTAAGTGCAGGTCCTAAAAGAGCTTTTTTCTCTGTTCCCTCACCACAATCCAGATTCTTTTGGGGAGTTACCAGTACAGTAACCATACCAGGAAGTACTTAATTCATTAAGCTACTGCTTTTCTTAATCTCAGTATAGATTTTTACTGATAAACAGCTACCTACGCAGAATGTTCATGTCGTTCCTAAATGAGCTTTTATCTCTCTCCCCTCACCACAAATCATATTCTTCTGAGGAGTTCCCAGTACATTATCCTTTCCCCTGTGTAATTACCTTAACAAGCTCCAGCTGTTTTTATTCCCAGAAGGTTTACTCCCTGATATACAGCTGCCTACCCCCTTCGTAAGTGCAGGTCCTAAAAGAGCTTTTTTCTCTGTTCCCTCACCACAATCCAGATTCTTTTTGGGAGTTACCAGTACAGTAACCATACCAGGAAGTACTTAATTTATTCAGCTACTGCTTTTCTTAATCTCAGTATAGATTTTTACTGATAAACAGCTACCTACGCAGAATGTTCATGTCGTTCCTAAATGAGCTTTTATCTCTCTCCCCTCACCACAAATCAGATTCTTCTGAGGAGTTCCAGGTACATTATCCTTTCCCCTGTGTAATTACCTTAACAAGCTCCAGCTGTTTTTATTCCCAGAAGGTTTACTCCCTGATATACAGCTGCCTACCCCGTTCGTAAGTGCAGGTCCTAAATGAGGTTTTTTCTCTGTTCCCTCACCACAATCCAGATTCTTTTGGGGAGTTACCAGTACAGTAACCATACCAGGAAGTACTTAACTTATTAAGCTACTGCTTTTCTTAATCTCAGTGGAGATATTTACTGATAAACAGCTACCTACGCAGCATGTTCATGTCGTTCCTAAATGAGCTTTTATCTCTCTCCCCTCACCACAAATCAGATTCTTCTGAGGAGTTCCCAGTACATTATCCTTTCCCCTGTGTAATTACCTTAACAAGCTCCAGCTGTTTTTATTCCCAGAAGGTTTACTCCCTGATATACAGCTGCCTACCCCCTTCGTAAGTGCAGGTCCTAAATGAGGTTTTTTCTCTGTTCCCTCACCACAATCCAGATTCTTTTGGGGAGTTACCAGTACAGTAACCATACCAGGAAGTACTTAACTTATTAAGCTACTGCTTTTCTTAATCTCAGTGGAGATATTTACTGATAAACAGCTACCTACGCAGCATGTTCATGTCGTTCCTAAATGAGCTTTTATCTCTCTCCCCTCACCACAAATCAGATTCTTCTGAGGAGTTCCCAGTACATTATCCTTTCCCCTGTGTAATTACCTTAACAAGCTCCAGCTGTTTTTATTCTCAGAAGGTTTACTCCCTGATATACAGCTGCCTACCCCCCTTCGTAATTTCAGGTCCTAAATGAGCTTTTTTCTCTCTTCCCTAACCCCAATCCAGATTCTTTGGGGAGTTACCATACAGTACCCATACCAGGAAGTACTTAATTTATTACGCTACTGCTTTTCTTAATCTCAGTGGAGATATTTACTGATAAACAGCTACGTATGCAGCATGTTCATGTCGTCCTAAATGAGCTTTTATCTCTCTCCCCCTCACCACAAATCAGATTCTTCTGAGGAGTTCCCAGTACATTATCCTTTCCCCTGTGTAATTACCTTAACAAGCTCCAGCTGTTTTTATTCTCAGAAGGTTTACTCCCTGATATACCGCTGCCGACCACCTTCGTAAGTGAAGGTCCTAAATGAGCTTTTTTCTCTGTTCCCTCACCACCATCCAGATTCTTTTGGGGAGTTACCAGTACAGTAACCATACCAGGAAGTACTTAATTTATTAAGCTACTGCTTTTCTTAATCTCAGTGGAGATATTTACTGATAAACAGCTACCTATGCAGCATGTTCATGTCGTTCCTAAATGAGCTTTTATCTCTCTCCCCTCACCACAAATTAGATTCTTCTGAGGAGTTCCCAGTACATTATCCTTTCCCCTGTGTAATTACCTTTACAAGCTCCAGCTGTTTTTATTCTCAGAAGGTTTACTCCCTGATATACAGCTGCCGACCACCTTCGTAAGTGCAGGTCCTAAATGAGCTTTTTTCTCTGTTCCCTCACAACAATCCAGATTCTTTTTGGAGTTACCAGTACAGTAACCATACCAGGAAGTACTTCATTTATTAAGCTACTGCTTTTCTTAATCTCAGTGGAGATATTTACTGATAAACAGCTACCTACGCAGCATGTTCATGTCGTTCCTAAATGAGCTTTTATCTCTCTCCCCTCACCACAAATCAGATTCTTCTGACGATTTCCCAGTACATTATCTTTTCCCCTGTATAATTACCTTAACAAGCTCCAGCTGTTTTTATTCTCAGAAGGTTTACTCCCTGATATACACCTGCCTACCCCCTTCGTAAGTGCAGGTCCTAAATGATCTTTTTTCTCTGTTCACTCACCACATTCCAGATTCTTTTGGGGAGTTACCAGTACAGTAACCATACCAGGAAGTACTTAGTTTATTAAGCTACTACTTTTCTTAATGTCAGTGGAGATATTTAGTGATAAACAGCTACCTACGCAGCATGTTCATGTCGTTCCTAAATGAGCTTTTATCTCTCTCCCCTCACCACAAATCAGATTGTTCTGAGGAGTTCCCAGTACATTATCCTTTCCCCTGTGTAATTACCTTAACAAGCTCCAGCTGTTTTTATTCTCGGAAGGTTTACTCCCTGATATACAGCTGCCGACCACCTTCGTATGTGCAGGTCCTAAATGAGCTTTTTTCTCTGTTCCCTCACCACAATCCAGATTCTTTTGTTGAGTTACCAGTACAGTAACCATACCAGGAAGTACTTAATTTATTAAGCTACTGCTTTTCTTAATCTCAGTGGAGATATTTACTGATAAACAGCTACCTACGCAGCATGTTCATGTCGTTCCTAAATGACCTTTTATCTCTCTCCCCTCACCACAAATCATATTCTTCTGAGGAGTTCCCATTACATTATCCTTTCCCCTGTGTAATTACCTTAACAAGCTCCAGCTGTTTTTATTCTCAGAAGGTTTACTCCCTGATATTCAGCTGCCTACCCCCTTCGTAATTGAAGGCCCTAAATGAGCTTTTTTCTCTGTTCCCTCACCACAATCCAGATTCTTTTGGGGAGTTACCAGTACAGTAACCATACCAGGAAGTACTTAATTTATTAAGCTACTGCTTTTCTTAATCTCAGTGGAGATAATTACTGATAAACAGCTACCTGCGCAGCATGTTCATGTCGTTCCTAAATGAGCTTTTATCTCTCTCCCCTCACCACAAATCAGATTCTTCTGAGGAGTTCCCAGTACATTATCCTTTCCCCTCTGTAATTACCTTAACAAGCTCCAGTTGTTTTTATTCTCAGAAGGTTTACTCCCTGATATACAACTGCCTACCCCCTTCGTGAGTGTAGGTCCTAAATGAGCTTTTTTCTCTGTTCCCTCACCACAATCCAGATTCTTTTGGGGAGTTACCAGTACAGTAACCATACCAGGAAGTACTTAATTTATTAAGCTACTGCTTTTCTTAATCTCAGTGGAGATATTTACTGATAAACAGCTACCTACGCAGCATGTTCATGTCGTTCCTAAATGAGCTTTTATCTCTCTCCCCTCAACACAAATCAGATTCTTCTGAGGAGTTCCCAGTACATTATCCTTTCCCCTGTGTAATTACCTTAACAAGCTCCAGCTGTTTTTATTCTCAGAAGGTTTACTCCCTGTTATACAGCTGCCTACCCCCTTCGTAAGTGCAGGTCCTAAATGAGTTTTCTTCTCTGTTCGTCACCACAATCCAGATTATTTTGGGGAGTTACCAGTACAGTAACCATACCAGGAAGTACTTAATTTATTAAGCTACTGCTTTTCTTAATCTCAGTGGAGATATTTACTGATAAACAGCTACCTACGCAGCATGTTCATGTCGTTCCTAAATGAGCTTTTATCTCTCTCCCCTCACCACAAATCAGATTCTTTTGAGGAGTTCCCAATACATTATCCTTTCCCCTGTGTAATTACCTTAACAAGCTACAGCTGTATTTATTCTCAGAAGGTTTACTCCCTGATATACAGCTGCCTACCCCCTTCGTAAGTGCAGGTCCTAAATCAGTTTTTTCTCTGTTCCCTCACCACAATCCAGATTCTTTTGGGGAGTTACCAGTACAGTAACCATACCAGGAAGTACTTAATTCATTAAGCTACTGCTTTTCTTAATCTCAGTGGAGATATTTACTGATAAACAGCTACCTACGCAGCATGTTCATGTCGTTCCTAAATGAGCTTCTTTCTCTCCCCCTCACCACAAATCACATTCTTCTGAGGAGTTCCCAGTACATTATCCTTTCCCCTGTGTAATTACCTTAACAAGCTCCAGCTGTTTTTATTCTCAGAAGTTTTACTCCCTGATATACAGCTGCCTACCCCCTTCGTAAGTGCAGGTCCTAAATGAGCTTTTTTCTCTGTTCCCCTCACCACAATCCAGGTTCTTCTGGGGAGTTACCAGTACAGTAACCATACCAGGAAGTACTTAATTTATTAAGCTACTGCTTTTCTTAATCTCAGTGGAGATATTTACTGATAAACAGCTACCTACTCAGCATGTTCATGTCGTTCCTAATTGAGCTTTTATCTCTCTCCCCTCACCACAAATCAGATTCTTTTGAGGAGTTCCCAGTACATTATCCTTTCCCCTGTGTAATTACCTTAACAAGCTACAGCTGTATTTATTCTCAGAAGGTTTACTCCCTGATATACAGCTGCCTACCCCCTTCGTAAGTGCAGGTCCTAAATGAACTTTTTTCTCTGTTCCCTCACCACAATCCAGATTCTTTTGGGGAGTTACCAGTACAGTAACCATACCAGGAAGTACTTAATTTATTAAGCTACTGCTTTTCTTAATCTCAGTGGAGATATTAACTGATAAACAGCTACCTACGCAGCATGTTCATGTCGTTCCTAAATGAGCTTTTATCTCTCTCCCCTCACCACAAATCAGATTCTTCTGAGGAGTTCCCAGTACATTATCCTTTCCCATGTGTAATTACCTTAACAAGCTCCAGCTGTTTTTATTCTCACAAGTTTTACTCCCTGATATACAGCTGCCTACCCCCTTCGTAAGTGCAGGTCCTAAATGAGCTTTTTTCTCTGTTCCCTCACCACAATCCAGATTCTTTTGGGGAGTTACCAGTACAGTAATCATACCAGGAAGTACTTAATTTATTAAGCTACTGCTTTTCTTAATCTCAGTGGAGATATTTACTGATAAACAGCTACCTACGCAGCATGTTCATGTCGTTCCTAAATGAGCTTTTATCTCTCTCCCCTCACCACAAATCAGATTCTTCTGAGGTGTTCCCAGTACATTATCCTTTCCCCTGTGTAATTACCTTAACAAGCTCCAGCTGTTTTTATTCTCCGAACGTTTACTCCCTGATATACAGCTGCCTACCCCCTTCGTAATTGTTTCTCTATTCCCTCACCACAATCCAGATTCTTTGGGGAGTTACCAGTACAGTAACCATACCAGGAAGTACTTAATTTATTAAGCTACTGCTTTTCTTAATCTCAGTGGAGATATTTACTGATAACAGCTACCTACGCAGCATGTTCATGTCGTTCCTAAATGAGCTTTTATCTCTCTCCCCTAACCACAAATCAGATTCTTCTGAGGAGTTCCCAGTACATTATCCTTTCCCCTCGTGTAATTACCTTAACAAGCTCCAGTGTTTTTATTCTCAGAAGCTTTACTCCCTGATATACAGCTGCCTACCCCCTTCGTAAGTGCAGGTCCTAAATGAGCTTTTTTCTCTGTTCCGTCCCCACAATCCATATTCTTTGGGGGAGTTACAGTACAGTAACCATAACAGGAAGTACTTAATTCATTAAGCTTCTGCTTTGCTTAATCTCAGTGGAGATATTTACTGATAAACAGCTACCTACGCAGCATGTTCATGTCGTTCCTAAATGAGCATCTTATCTCTCTCCCCTCACCACAAATCACGATTCTTCTGAGGAGTTCCCAGTACATTATCCTTTCCCCTGTGTAATTACCTTAACAAGCTCCAGCTGTTTTTATTCTCAGAAGGTTTACTCCCTGATATACAGCTGCCTACCCACTTCCTAAGTGC
>NW_025958998.1:0-38047 GCF_023159225.1 Perognathus longimembris pacificus | reverse complement strand
AAGCTACTGCTTTTCTTAATCTCAGTGCAGATATTTGCTGATAAACAGCTACCTACGCAGCATGTTCATGTCATTCATAAATGAGCTTTTTTCTGTGTTCCCTCACCACAATCCAGATTCTTTTGGGGACTTACCAGTACAATATCATACCAGGAAGTACTTAATTTATTAAGCTACTGCTTTTCTTAATCTCTGTGGAGATATTATACTGATAAACAGCTACCTACGCAGCATGTTCATGTCGTTCCTAAATGAGCTTTTATCTCTCTCCCGTCACCACAAATCAAATCAGATTCTTCTGAGGAGTTCCCAGTACATTATCCTTTCCCTGTGTAATTACCTTAACAAGTTCCAGCTGTTTTTATTCTCAGAATCGATACTCCCTGATATACAGCTGCCTACCCCCTTCGTAAGTGCAGGTCCTAAATGACCTTTTTTCTCTGTTCCCTCACCACAATCCAGATTTTTTGGGGAGTTACCAGTACAGTAACCATACCAGGAAGTACTTAATTTATTAAGGTACTGTTTTTCTTAATCTCAGTGGAGATATTTACTGATAAACAGCTACCTACGCAGCATGTTCATGTCGTTCCTAAATGAGCTTTTATCTCTCTCCCCTCACCACAAATCAGATTCTTCTGAGGAGTTCCCAGTACATTATCCTTTCCCCTGTGTAATTACCTTAACAAGCTCCAGCTGTTTTTATTCTCAGAATCGATACTCCCTGATATACAGCTGCCTACCCCCTTCGTAAGTGCAGGTCCTAAATGAGCTTTTTTCTGTGTTCCCTCACCACAATCCAGATTCTTTTGGGGACTTACCAGTACAATATCCATACCAGGAAGTACTTAATTTATTAAGCTACTGCTTTTCTTAATCTCTGTGGAGATATTTACTGATAAACAGCTACGTATGCAGCATGTTCATGTCGTACTTAAATGAGCTTTTATCTCTCTCCCCCTCACCACAAATCAGATTCTTGTGAGTAGTTCCCAGTACAATATCCTTTCCCTGTGTAACTACCTTAACAAGCTCCAGCTGTTTTTATTCTCAGAAGGTTTACTCCCTGATATACAGCTGCCTAACCCCTTCGTAAGTGCAGGTCCTAAATGAGCTTTTTTTTCTGTTCCCTCATCACAATCCAGATTCTTTTGGGGAGTTACCAGTACAGTAACCCATACCAGGAAGTACTTAATTCATTAAGCTACTGCTTTTCTCAATCTCAGTGGAGATATTTACTGATAACCAGCTACCTACGCAGCATGTTCATGTCGTTCCTAAATGAGCTTCTATCTCTCTCCCCTCACCACAAATCAGATTCTTCTGAGGAGTTCCCAGTACATTATCCTTTCCCCTGTGTAATTACCTTAACAAGCTCCAGCTGTTTTATTCTCAGAAGGTTTACTCCCTGATATACGGCTGCCTACCCCCTTCGTAAGTGCAGGTCCTAAATGATCTTTTTTCTCTGTTCCCTCACCACAATCCAGATTCTTTTGGGGAGTTACCAGTACAGTAACCATACCAGGAAGTACTTAATTTATTAAGCTACTGCTTTTCATAATCTCAGTGAAGATATTTACTGATAAACCAGCTACGTATGCAGCTTTTCATGTCGTTCCTAAATGAGCTTTTTTCTCTGTTCCCTCACCACAATCCAGATTCTTTTGGGGAGGTACCAGTACAGTATCCATACCAGGAAGTACTTAATTTATTAAGCTACTGCTTTTCTTAATCTCAGTGGAGATATTTCCTCATAAACAGCTACCTACGCATCATGTCCCATGTCGTTCCTAAATGAGCTTTTATCTTTCTCCCCTCACCACATATCATATTCTTCTGAGGAGTTCCCAGTACATTATCCTTTCCCCTGTGTAATTACCTTAACATGATCCAGCTGTTTTTATTCTCAGAAGGTTTACTCCCTGATATACAGCTGCCTACCCCCTTCGTAAGTGCAGGTCCTAACTGAGCTTTTTTCTGTATTCCCTCACCACAATCCAGATTCTTTTGGGGAGTTACCAGTACAGTAACCATACCAGGAAGTACTTATTTATTAAGCTACTGCTTTTCTTAATCTCAGTGGAGATATATACTGATAAACAGCTACCTATGCAGCATTTTCATGTCGTTCCTAAATGAGCTTTTATCTCTCTCCCTCACCACAACTCAGATTCTTCTGAGGAGTTCCCAGTACATTATCCTTTCCCCCTGGGTAATTACCTTAACAAGCTCCAGCTGTTTTTATTCTCAGAAGCTTTACTCCCTGATATACGGCTGCCTACCCCCTTCATAAGTGCAGGTCCTCAATGAGCTTTTTTCTCTGTTCCCTCACCACAATCCAGATTCTTTTGGGGAGTTACCAGTACAGTAACCATACCAGGAAGTACTTAATTTATTAAGCTACTGCTTTTCTTAATCTCAGTGGAGATATTTACTGATAAACTACTATGTACGCAGCATATTCATATCGTTCCTAAATGAGCTTTTATCTCCCTCCCCTCACCACAAATCAGATTCTTCTGAGGAGTTCCCAGTACATTATCCTTTCCCCTGTGTAATTACCTTAACAAGCTCCAACTGTTTTTATTCTCAGAAGCGATAATCCATGATATACAGCTGCCTACCCCCTACGTAAGTGCAGGTCCTAAATGAGCTTTTTTCTCTGTTCCCTCACCACAATCCAGATTCTTTTGGGGAGTTACCAGTACAGTAACCATACCAGGAAGTACTTAATTTATTAAGCTACTGCTTTTCTTAATCTCAGTGCAGATATTTGCTGATAAACAGCTACCTACGCAGCATGTTCATGTCATTCATAAATGAGCTTTTTTCTGTGTTCCCTCACCACAATCCAGATTCTTTTGGGGACTTACCAGTACAATATCCATACCAGGAAGTACTTAATTTATTAAGCTACTGCTTTTCTTAATCTCTGTGGAGATATTTACTGATAAACAGCTACCTACGCAGCATGTTCATGTCGTTCCTAAATGAGCTTTTATCTCTCTCCCGTCACCACAAATCAAATCAGATTCTTCTGAGGAGTTCCCAGTACATTATCCTTTCCCCTGTGTAATTACCTTAACAAGTTCCAGCTGTTTTTATTCTCAGAATCGATTACTCCCTGATATACAGCTGCCTACCCCCCTTCGTAAGTGCAGGTCCTAAATGACCTTTTTTCTCTGTTCCCTCACCACAATCCAGATTTTTTGGGGAGTTACCAGTACAGTAACCATACCAGGAAGTACTTAATTTATTAAGGTACTGTTTTTCTTAATCTCAGTGGAGATATTTACTGATAAACAGCTACTACGCAGCATGTTCATGTCGTTCCTAAATGAGCTTTTATCTCTCTCCCCTCACCACAAATCAGATTCTTCTGAGGAGTTCCCAGTACATTATCCTTTCCCCTGTGTAATTACCTTAACAAGCTCCAGCTGTTTTTATTCTCAGAATCGATACTCCCTGATATACAGCTGCCTACCCCCTTCGTAAGTGCAGGTCCTAAATGAGCTTTTTTCTGTGTTCCCTCACCACAATCCAGATTCTTTTGGGGACTTACCAGTACAATATCCATACCAGGAAGTACTTAATTTATTAAGCTACTGCTTTTCTTAATCTCTGTGGAGATATTTACTGATAAACAGCTAGGTATGCAGCATGTTCATGTCGTACTTAAATGAGCTTTTATCTCTCTCCCCTCACCACAAATCAGATTCTTGTGAGTAGTTCCCAGTACAATATCCTTTCCCTGTGTAACTACCTTAACAAGCTCCAGCTGTTTTTATTCTCAGAAGGTTTACTCCCTGATATACAGCTGCCTAACCCCTTCGTAAGTGCAGGTCCTAAATGAGCTTTTTTTTCTGTTCCCTCATCACAATCCAGATTCTTTTGGGGAGTTACCAGTACAGTAACCATACCAGGAAGTACTTAATTCATTAAGCTACTGCTTTTCTCAATCTCAGTGGAGATATTTACTGATAACCAGCTACCTACGCAGCATGTTCATGTCGTTCCTAAATGAGCTTCTATCTCTCTCCCCTCACCACAAATCAGATTCTTCTGAGGAGTTCCCAGTACATTATCCTTTCCCCTGTGTAATTACCTTAACAAGCTCCAGCTGTTTTTATTCTCAGAAGGTTTACTCCCTGATATACGGCTGCCTACCCCCTTCGTAAGTGCAGGTCCTAAATGATCTTTTTTCTCTGTTCCCTCACCACAATCCAGATTCTTTTGGGGAGTTACCAGTACAGTAACCATACCAGGAAGTACTTAATTTATTAAGCTACTGCTTTTCATAATCTCAGTGAAGATATTTACTAATAAACAGCTACCTACGCAGCATGTTCATGTCGTTCCTCAATGAGCTTTTATCTCTCTCCCCTCACCACAAATCAGATTCTTCTGAGGAATTCCCAGTACGTTATCCTTTCCCCTGTGTAATTACCTTAACTAGCTCCAGCTGTTTTTATTCTCAGAATGTTTACTCCCGGATATACAGCTGCCTACCCCCTTCGTAAGTGCAGGTCCTAAATGAGCTTTTTTCTCTGTTCCCTCACAACAATCCAGATTCTTTTGGGGAGTTACCAGTACAGTAACCATACCAGGAAGTACTTAATTTATTAAGCTACTGCTTTTCTTAATCTCAGTGGAGATATTTACTGATAAACAGCTATCTACGCAGCATGTTCATGTCTTTCCTAAATGAGCTTTTATCTCTATCCCCTCACCACAAATCAGATTCTTCTGAGGAGTTCCCAGTACATTATCCTTTCCCCTGTGTAATTACCTTAACAAGCTCCAGCTGTTTTTATTCTCAGAAGGTTTACTCCCTGATATACGGCTGCCTACCCCCTTCATAAGTGCAGGTCCTAAATGAGCTTTTTTCTCTGTTCCCTCACCACAATCCAGATTCTTTTGGGGATTTACCAGTACAGTACCTATACCAGGAAGTACTTAATTTATAAAGCTACTGCTTTTCTTAATCTCAGTGGAGATATTTAGTGATAAAGAGCTACCTACGCAGCATGTTCATGTCGTTCCTAAATGAGCTTTTATCTCTATCCCCTCACCACAAATCAGATTCTTCTGAGGAGTTCCCAGTACATTATCCTTTCCCCTGGGTAATTACCTTAACAAGCTCCAGCTGTTTTTTTTCTCAGAAGGTTTACTTCCTGATATACAGCTGCCTACCCCCTTCGAAAGTGCAGGTCCTCAATGAGCTTTTTTCTCTGTTCCCTCACCACAATCCAGATTCTTTTGGGGAGTTACCAGTAGAGTAACCATACCAGGAAGTACTTAATTTATTAAGCTACTGCTTTTCTTAATCTCAGTGGAGATATTTACTGATGAACAACTATGTACGCAGCATATTCATATCGTTCCTAAATGAGCTTTTACCTCCCTCCCCCTCACCACAAATCAGATTCTTCTGAGGAGTTCCCAGTACATTATCCTTTCCCCTGTGTAATTACCTTAACAAGCTCCAGCTGTTTTTATTCTCAGAAGGTTTACTCCCTGATATACGGCTGCCTACCCCCTTCGTAAGTGCAGGTCCTAAATGAGCTTTTTTCTCTGTTCCCTCACCACAATCCAGATTCTTTTGGGGAGTTACCAGTACAGTAACTATACCAGGAAGTACTTAATTTATAACGCTACTGCTTTTCTTAATCTCAGTGGAGATATTTAGTGATAAAGAGCTACCTACGCAGCATGTTCATGTCGTTCATAAATGAGCTTTTATATCTCTCCCTCACCACAAATCAGATTCTTCTGAGGAGTTCCCAGTACATTATCCTTTCCCCTGGGTAATTACCTTAACAAGCTCCAGCTGTTTTTATTCTCAGAAGGTTTACTCCCTGATATACAGCTGCCTACCCCCTTCGAAAGTGCAGGTCCTCAATGAGCTTTTTTCTCTGTTCCCTCACCACAATCCAGATTCTTTTGGGGATTTACCAGTACAATAACCATACCAGGAAGTACTTAATTTATTAAGCTACTTCTTTTCTTAATCTCAGTGCAGATATTTACTGATAAACAGCTACCTACGCAGAATGTTCATGTCGTTCCTAAATGAGCTTTTATCTCTCTCCCGTCACCACAAATCAGATTCTTCTGCGGAGTTCCCAGTACATTATCCTTTCCCCTGTGTAATTACCTAAACAAGCTCCAGCTGTTTTTATTCTCAGAAGCGATAATCCCTGATATACAGCTGCCTACCCCCTTCGTAATTGCAGGTCCTAAATGAGCTTTTTTCTGTGTTCCCTCACCACAATCCAGATTCTTTTGGGCAGTTACCAGTACAGTAACCATACCAGGAAGTACTTAATTTATTAAGCTAATGCTTTTCTTAATCTCAGTGGAGATATTTACTGATAAACAGCTACGTAGCAGCATGTTCATGTCGTTCCTAAATGAGCTTTTTTCTCTGTTCCCTCACCAAAATCCAGATTCTTTTGGGGAGTTACCAGTACAGTATCCATACCAGGAATTACTTAATTCATTAAGCTACTGCTTTTCTTAATCTCAGTGGAGATATTTACTGATAAACAGCTACCTACGCAGCATGTTCATGTCGTTCCTTAATGAGCTTTTATCTCTCTCCCGTCACCACCAATCAAATCAGATTCTTCTGAGGAGTTCCCAGTACATTATCCTTTCCCCTGTGTAATTACCTTAACAAGCTCCAGCTTTTTTTATTCTCAGAAGGTTTACTCCCTGATATACAGCGGCCTACCCCCTTCGTAAGTGCAGGTCCTAAATGAGCTTTTTTCTCTGTTCCCTCACCACAATCCAGATTCTTTTGGGGAGTTACCAGTACAGTAACCTTTACCAGGAACTACTTAATTTATTAAGCTACTGCTTTTCTTAATCTCAGTGGAGATATTTACTGATAAACAGCTACCTACGCAGCATGTTCATGTCGTTCCTAAATGAGCTTTTTTCTCTGTTCCCTCACCACAATCCAGATTCTTTTGGGGAGTTACCAGTACAGTATCCATACCATGAAGTAATTAATTTATTAAGCTACTGCTTTTCTTAATCTCAGTGGAGATATTTACTGATAAACAGCTACTATGCAGCATGTTCATGTCGTTCCTAAATGAGCTTTTATGTCTCTACCCTCACCACAAATCAGATTCTTATGAGGAGTTCCCAGTACATTATCCTTTCCCCTGTGTAATTACCTTAACAAGTCCAGCTGTTTTTATTCTCAGAAGCGATATCCCTGATATACAGCTGCCTACCCCCTTCGTAATTGGAGGTCCTAAATGAGCTTTTTTCTGTGTTCCCTCACCACAATCCAGATTCTTTTGGGGAGTTACCAGTACAGTAACCATACCAGGAAGTACTTAATTTATTAAGCTACTGCTTTTCTTAATCTCAGTGGAGATATTTACTGATAAACAGCTACCTAGCAGCATGTTCATGTCGTTCCTAAATGAGCTTTTATCTCTCTCCCTCACCACAAATCAGATTCTTCTGAGGAGTTCCCAGTACATTATCCTTTCCCCTGTGTAATTACCTTAACAAGATCCAGCTGTTTTTATTCTCAGAAGGTTTACTGCCTGATATACAGCTGCCTACACCCTTCGTAAGTGCAGGTCCCAAATGAGCTTTTTTCTCTGTTGCCCACCACAATCCAGATTCTTTTGGGAATTTACCAGTACAGTAACCATACCAGGAAGTACTTAATGTATTAAGCTACTGCTTTTCTTAATCTCAGTAGAGATATTTACTGATAAACAGCTACCTACGCAGCATGTTCATGTCGTTCCTAAATGAGCTTTTATCTCTCTGCCCTCACCACAAATCAGATTCTTCTGAGGAGTTCCCAGTACATTATCCTTTCCCCTGTGTAATTACCTTAACAAGCTCCAGCTGTTTTTATTCTCAGAAGGTTTACTCCCTGATATGCAGCTGCCTACCCCCTTCGTAAGTGCAGGTCCTAAATGAGCTTTTTTCTCTGTTCCCTCACCACAATCAGATTCTTTTGGGGAGTTACCAGTACAGTAGCCATACCAGGAAGTACTTAATTTATTAAGCTACTGCTTTTCTTAATCTCAGTGGAGATATTTAGTGATAAACAGCTACCTACGCAGCATGTTCATGTTGTTCCTAAATGAGCTTTTTTCTCTGTTCCCTCACCACAATCCAGATTCTTTTGGGAGTTACCAGTACAGTATCCATACCAGGAAGTACTTAATTTATTAAGCTACTGCTTTTCTTAATCTCAGTGCAGATATTTATTGATAAACAGCTACGTATGCAGCATGTTCATGTCGTTCCTAAATGAGCTTTTATCTCTCTCCCCTCACCACAAATCAGATTCTTCTGAGGAGTTCCCAGTACATTATCCTTTCCCCTGTATAATTACCTCAACAAGCTCCAGCTGTTTTTATTCTCAGAAGCAATACTCCCTGATAGACAGCTGCCTACCCCCTTCGTAATTGCAGGTCCTAAATGAGCTTTTTTCTCTGTTCCCTCACCACAATCCAGATTCTTTTGGGGAGTTACCAGTACAGTAACCATACCAGGAAGGACTTAATTTATTAAGCTACTGCTTTTCTTAATCTCAGTGGAGATATTTACTGATAAACAGCTAAATACGCAGCATGTTCATGTCGTTCCTAAATGAGCTTATATCTATCTCCCCTCATCACAAATCAGATTCTTCTGAGGAGTTCCCAGTACATTATCCTTTCCCCTGTGTAATTACCTTAACAAGCTCCAGCTGTTTTTATTCTCAGAAGGTTTACTCCCTGATATACAGCTGCCTACCCCCTTCGTAAGTGCAGGTCCTAAATCAGCTTTTTTCTCTGTTCCCTCACCACAATCCAGATTCTTTTCGGGAGTTAACAGTACAGTAACCATACCAGGAAGTACTTAATTTATTAAGCTACTGCTTTTCTTAATCTCAGTGGAGATATTTAGTGATAAACAGCTACCTACGCAGCATGTTCATGTCGTTCCTAAATGAGCTTTTATCTCTCTCCCCTCACCACAAATCAGATTCTTCTGAGGAGTTACCAGTACATTATCCTTTCCCCTGTGTAATTACCTTAACAAGCTCCAGCTGTTTTTATTCTCAGAAGGTTTAATCCCTGACATACAGCTGCCTACCCCCTTTGGAAGTGCAGGTACTAAATGAGCTTTTTTCTCTGTTCCCTCACCACAATCCAGGTTCTTTGGGGAGTTACCAGTACAGTAAACATACCAGGAAGTACTTAATTTATTAAGCTACTGCTTTTCTTATCTCAGTGGAGATATTTACTGATAAACAGCTACCTACGCAGCATATTCATGTCGTTCCTAAATGAGCTTTTATCTCTCTCCCCTCACCACAAATCAGATTCTTCTGGGGAGTTACCAGTACATTATCCTTTCCCCTGTTTAATTACCTTAACAAGCACCAGCAGTTTTTATTCTCAGAAGGTTTACTCCCTGATATACAGCTGCCTACCCCCTTCGTAAGCGCAGGTCCTAAATGAGCTTTTTTCTCTGTTCCCTCACCACAATCCAGATTCTTTTGGGGAGTTACCAGTACAGTAACCATACCAGGAAGTACTTAATTTATTAAGTTACTGCTTTTCTTAATCTCAGTGGAGATATTTACTGATGTACAGCTACCTACGCAGCATGTTCATGTCGTTCCTAAATGAGCTTTTTTCTCTGTTCCCTCACCACAATCCAGATTCTTTTGGGGAGGTTCCAGTACAGTATCCATACCAGGAAGTACTTAATTTATTAAGCTACTGCTTTTCTTAATCTCAGTGGAGATATTTACTGATGAACAGCTACGTATGCAGCATGTTCATGTCGTTCCTAAATGAGCTTTTATCTCTCTCCCCTCACCACAAGTCAGATTCTTCTGAGGAGTTCCCAGTACATTATCCTTTCCCCTTTGTAATTACCTTTACAAGTTCCAGCTGTTTTTATTCTCAGAATCGATACTCCCTGATATACAGCTGCCTACCCCCTTCGTAAGTGCAGGTCCTAAATGAGCTTTTTTCTCTGTTCCCTCACCACAATCCAGATTCTTTTGGGGAGTTACCAGTACAGTCACCATACCAGGCAGTACTTAATTTGTTAAGCTACTGCTTTTCTTAATCTCAGTGGAGATATTTACTGATAAACAGCTACCTACGCAGCATGTTGATGTCGTTCCTAAATGAGCTTTTATCTCTCTCCCCTCACCACAAATCAGATTCTTCTGAGGAGTTCCCAGTACATTATCCTTTCCCCTGTGTAATTACCTTAACATGCTCCAGCTGTTTTTATTCTTAGAATGTTTACTCCCTGACATACAGCTGCCTACCCCCTTCGTAAGTGCAGGTCATAAATGAGCTTTTTTCTCTGTTCCCTCACCACAATCCAGATTCTTTTGGGGAGTTACCAGTACAGTAACCATACCAGGAAGTACGTAATTTATTAAGCTACTGATTTTCTTAATCTCAATGGAGATATTTACTGATAAACAGCTACCTTTGCAGCATGTTCATGTCGTTCCTAAATGATCTTTTATCTCTCTCCCCTCAAGACAAATCAGATTCTTCTGCGGAGTTCCCAGTACATTATCCTTTCCCCTGTGTAATTACCTTAACAAGCTCCAGCTGTTTTTATTCTCAGAAGCGATACTCCCTGATATACAGCTGCCTACCCCCTTCGTAATTGCAGGTCCTAAATGAGCTTTTTTCTCTGTTCCCTCACCACAATCCAGATTCTTTTGGGGAGTTACCAGTACAGTAACCATACCAGGAAGTACTTAATTTATTAAGCTACTGCTTTTCTTAATCTCAGTGGAGATATTTACTGATAAACAGCTACATACGCAGCATGTTCATGTCGTTCCCAAATGAGCTTTTATCTCTCTCCCCTCAACACAAATCAGATTCTTCTGAGGAGTTCCCAGTACATTATCTTTTCCCCTGTGTAATTACCTTAACAAGCTCCAGCTGTTTTTATTCTCAGAAGGTTTACTCCCTGATATACAGCTGCCTACCCCCTTCGTAAGTGCAGGTCCTAAATGAGCTTTTTTCTCTGTTCCCTCACCACAATCCAGATTCTTTTGGGGAGTTACCAGTACAGTAACCATACCAGGAAGTACTTAATTTATTAAGCTACTGCTTTTCTTAATCTCAGTGGAGATATTTACTGATAAACAGCTACCTACGCAGCATGTTCATGTCGTTCCTAAATGAGCTTTTATCTCTCTCCCCTCACCACAAATCAGATTCTTCTGAGGAGTTCCCAGTACATTATCCTTTCCCCTGTGTAATTACCTTAACAAGCTCCAGCTGTTTTTATTCTCAGAACGTTTACTCCTCTTATACAGCTGCCTACCCCCTTCGTAAGTGCAGGTCCTAAATGAGCTTTTTTCTCTCTTCCCTCACCACAATCCAGATTCTTTTGGGGAGTTACCAGTACAGTAACCATACCAGGAAGTACTTAATTTATTAAGCTACTGCTTTTCTTAATCTCAGTGGAGATATTTACTGATAAACAGCTACCTACGCAGCATGTTCATGTCGTTCCTAAATGAGCTTTTATCTCTCTCCCCTCACCACAAATCAGATTCTTCTTAGGAGTTCCCAGTACATTATCCTTTCCCCTGTGTAATTACCTTAACAAGCTCCAGCTGTTTTTATTCTCAGAAGGTTTACGCCCTGATATACAGCTGCCTACCCCCTTCGTAAATGCAGGTCCTAAATGAGCTTTTTTCTCTGTTCCCTCACCACAATCCAGATTCTTTTGGGGAGTTACCAGTACAGTAACCATACCAGGATGTACTTAATTTATTAAGCTACTGCTTTTCTTAATCTCAGTGGAGATATTTACTGATAAACAGCTACCTACGCAGCATGTTCATGTCGTTCCTAAATGAGCTTTTATCTCTCTGCCCTCACCACAAACAAGATTCTTCTGAGGAGTTCCCAGTACATTATCCTTTCCCCTGTGTAATTACCTTAACAAGCTCCAGCTGTTTTTATTCTCAGAAGGTTTACTCCCTGATATACAGCTGCCTACCCCTTCGTAAGTGCAGTTCCTAAATGAGCTTTTTTCTCTGTTCCCTCACCACAATCAGATTCGTTTGGGGAGTTACCAGTACAGTAACCATACCAGGAAGTACTTAATTTATTAAGCTACTGCTTTTCTTAATCTCAGTGGAGATATTTACTGATAAACAGCTACCTACGCAGCATGTTCATGTCGTTCCTAAATGAGCTTTTATCTCTCTGCCCTCACCACAAATCAGATTCTTCTGAGGAGTTCCCAGTACATTATCCTTCCCCTGTTTAATTACCTTAACAAGCTCCAGCTGTTTTTATTCTCAGAAGGTTTACTCCCTGATATACAGCTGCCTACCCCCTTCGTAAGTGCAGGTCCTAAATGAGCTTTTTTCTCTGTTCCCTCACCACAATCCAGATTCTTTTGGGGAGTTACCAGTACAGTAACCATACCAGGAAGTACTTAATTTATTAAGCTACTGCTTTTCTTAATCTCAGTGGAGATATTTACTGATAAACAGCTACCTACGCAGCATGTTCATGTCGTTCCTAAATGAGCTTTTTTCTCTGCCCTCACCACAACAGATTCTTCTGAGGAGTTCCCAGTACATTATCCTTTCCCCTGTGTAATTACCTTAACAAGCTCCAGCTGTTTTTATTCTCAGATATTTACTCCCTGATATACAGCTGCCTACCCCCTTCGTAAGTGCAGGTCCTAAATGAGCTTTTTTCTCTTCCCTCACCACAATCCAGATTCTTTTGGGGAGTTACCAGTACAGTAACCATACCAGGAAGTACTTAATTTATTAAGCTACTGCTTTTCTTAATCTCAGTGGAGATATTTACTGATAAACAGCTACCTACGCAGCATGTTCATGTCGTTCCTAAATGAGCTTTTTTCTCTGCCCTCACCACAAATCAGATTCTTCTGAGGAGTTCCCAGTACATTATCCTTTCCCCTGTGTAATTACCTTAACAAGCTCCTGCTTTTTTATTCTCAGTGGAGAATTTACTCCCTGATATACAGCTGCCTACCCCCTTCGTAAGTCAGGTCCTAAATGAGCTTTTTCTCTGTTCCCTCACCACAATCCAGATTCTTTTGGGGAGTTACCAGTACAGTAACCATACCAGGAAGTACTTAATTTATTAAGCTACTGCTTTTCTTAATCTCAGTGGAGATATTTACTGATAAACAGCTACCTACGCAGCATGTTCATGTCGTTCCTTAATGAGCTTTTTTCTCTGCCCTCACCACAACAGATTCTTCTGAGGAGTTCCCAGTACATTATCCTTTCCCCTGTGTAATTACCTTAACAAGCTCCAGCTGTTTTTATTCTCAGATATTTACTCCCTGATATACAGCTGCCTACCCCCTTCGTAAGTGCAGGTCCTAAATGAGCTTTTTTCTCTGTTCCCTCACCACAATCCAGATTCTTTTGGGGAGTTACCAGTACAGTAACCATACCAGGAAGTACTTAATTTATTAAGCTACTGCTTTTCTTAATCTCAGTGGAGATATTTACTGATAAACAGCTACCTACGCAGCATGTTCATGTCGTTCCTAAATGAGCTTTTATCTCTCTGCCCTCACCACAAATCAGAATCTTCTGAGGAGTTCCCAGTACATTATCCTTTACCTGTGTAATTACCTTAACAAGCTCCAGCTGTTTTTATTCTCAGAAGGTTTACTCCGTGATATACAGCTGCCTACCCCCTTCGTAAGTGCGTCCTAAATGAGCTTTTTTCTCTGTTCCCTCACCACAATCCAGATTCTTTTGGGGAGTTACCAGTACAGTAACCATACCAGGAAGTACTTAATTTATTAAGCTACTGCTTTTCTTAATCTCAGTGGAGATATTTACTGATAAACAGCTACCTACCCCCTTCGTCAGTGCACGTTCCTAAATGAGCTTTTATCTCTCTGCCCTCACCACAAATCAGATTCTTCTGTGGAGTTCCCAGTACATTATCCTTTCCCCTATGTAATTACCTTAACAAGCTCCAGCTGTTTTTATTCTCAGAATTTACTCCCTGATATACAGCTGCCTACCCCCTTCGTAAGTGCAGGTCCTAAATGAGCTTTTTTCTCTGTTCCCTCACCACAATCCAGATTCTTTTGGGGAGTTACCAGTACAGTAACCATACCAGGAAGTACTTAATTTATTAAGCTACTGCTTTTCTTAATCTCAGTGGAGATATTTACTGATAAACAGCTACCTAAGCAGCATGTTCATGTCGTTCCTAAATGAGCTTTTATCTCTCTGCCCTCACCACAAACAAGATTCTTCTGAGGAGTTCCCAGTACATTATCCTTTCCCCTGTGTAATTACCTTAACAAGCTCCAGCTGTTTTTATTCTCAGAAGGTTTACTCCGTGATATACAGCTGCCTACCCCCTTCATAAGTGCAGGTCCTAAATGAGCTTTTTCCTCTGTTCCCTCACCACAATCCAGATTCTTTTGGGGAGTTTCCAGTACAGTAACCATACCAGGAAGTACTTAATTTATTAAGCTACTGCTTTTCTTATCTCAGTGGAGATATTTACGCCCTGATATACAGCTGCCTACCCCCTTCGTCATGCAGGTCCTAAATGAGCTTTTTTCTCTGTTCCCTCACCACAATCCAGATTCTTTTGGGAGTTACCAGTACAGTAACCATACCAGGATGTACTTAATTTATTAAGCTACTGCTTTTCTTAATCTCAGTGGAGATATTTACTGATAAACAGCTGCCTACGCAGCATGTTCATGTCGTTCCTAAATGAGCTTTTTTCTCTGTTCCCTCACCACAATCCAGATTCTTTTGGGGAGTTCCAGTACAGTATCCATACCAGGAATTACTTAATTTATTAAGCTACTGCTTTTCTTAATTCTCAGATATTTACTGATAAACAGCTACCTACGCAGCATGTTCATGTCGTTCCTAAATGAGCTTTTTTCTCTGTTCCCTCACCACAAATCAGATTCTTCTGAGGAGTTCCCAGTACATTATCCTTTCCCCTGTGTAATTACTTAACAAGCTACTGCTTTTTTATTCTCAGTGGAGATATTTACTGATATACAGCTACCTACGCAGCATGTTCATGTCGTCCTAAATGAGCTTTTTTCTCTGTTCCCTCACCACAATCCAGATTCTTTTGGGGAGTTACCAGTACAGTAACCATACCTGTACTTAATTTATTAAGCTACTGCTTTTCTTAATCTCAGAAGGTTTACTGATAAACAGCTGCCTACCTTCGTAAGCGTTCATGTCGTTCCTAAATGAGCATTTTTCTCTGTTCCCTCACCACAAATCAGATTCTTCTGGGAGTTCCCAGTACATTATCCTTTACCAGGAAGTACTTAATTTATTAAGCTCCAGCTGTTTTTATTCTCAGAAGATACTCCCTGATATACAGCTGCCTACCCTTCGTAAGTGCAGGTCCTAAATGAGCTTTTTTCTCTGTTCCCTCACCACAATCCAGATTCTTTTGGGGAGTTACCAGTACAGTAACCATACCAGGAAGTACTTAATTTATTAAGCTACTGCTTTTCTTAATCTCAGTGGAGATATTTACTGATAAACAGCTACCTATGCAGCATGTTCATGTCGTTCCTAAATGAGCTTTTATCTCTCTCCCCTCACCACAAGTCAGATTCTTCTGAGGAGTTCCCAGTACATTATCCTTTCCCCTGTGTAATTACCTTAACAAGCTCCAGCTGTTTTTATTCTCAGAATCGATACTCCCTGATATACAGCTGCCTACCCCCTTCGTAAGTGCAGGTCCTAAATGAGCTTTTTCTCTGTTCCCTCACCACAATCCAGATTCTTTTGGGAGTTACCAGTACAGTAACCATACCAGGAAGTACTTAATTTATTAAGCTACTGCTTTTCATAATCTCAGTGGAGATATTTACTGATAAACAGCTACCTACGCAGCATGTTCATGTCGTTCCTAAATGAGCTTTTTTCTCTGTTCCCTCACCACAAATCAGATTCTTCTGAGGAGTTCCCAGTACATTATCCTTTACCTGTGTAATTACCTTAACAAGCTACTGCTTTTCTTATTCTCAGTGGAGATATTTACTGATATACAGCTGCCTACCCTTCGTAAGTGCAGGTCCTAAATGAGCTTTTTCTCTGTTCCCTCACCACAATCCAGATTCTTTTGGGAGTTTCCCAGTACAGTAACCATACCAGGAAGTACTTATTTATTAAGCTACTGCTTTTCTTAATCTTGGAGATATTTACTGATAAACAGCTACCTACGCCATGTTCATGTCGTCTAAATGAGCTTTTTTCTCTGTTCCCTCACCACAATCCAGATTCTTTTGGGGAGTTACCAGTACAGTAACCATACCAGGAAGTACTTATTTATTAAGCTACTGATTTTCTTAATCTCAATGGAGATATTTACTGATAAACAGCTACCTATACAGCATGTTCATGTCGTTCCTAAATGATCTTTTATCTCTCTCCCCTCAAGACAAATCAGATTCTTCTGAGGAGTTCCCAGTACATTATCCTTTCCCCTGTGTAATTACCTTAACAAGCTCCAGCTGTTTTTATTCTCAGAAGCGATACTCCCTGATATACAGCTGCCTACCCCCTTCGTAATTGCAGGTCCTAAATGAGCTTTTTTCTCTGTTCCCTCACCACAATCCAGATTCTTTTGGGGAGTTACCAGTACAGTAACCATACCAGGAAGTACTTAATTTATTAAGCTACTGCTTTTCTTAATCTCAGTGGAGATATTTACTGATAAACAGCTACATACGCAGCATGTTCATGTCGTTCGCAAATGAGCTTTTATCTCTCTCCCCTCACCACAAATCAGATTCTTCTGAGGAGTTCCCAGTACATTATCTTTTCCCCTGTGTAATTACCTTAACATGCTCCAGCAATCTTTATTCTCAGAAGGTTTACTCCCTGATATACAGCTGCCTACCCTTCGTAAGTGCAGGTCCTAAATGAGCTTCTTTCTCTGTTCCCTCACCACAATCCAGATTCTTTTGGGGAGTTACCAGTACAGTAACCATACCAGGAACTACTTAATTTATTAAGCTACTGCTTTTCTTAATCTCAGTGGAGATATTTACTGATAAACAGCTACCTACGCAGCATGTTCATGTCGTTCCTAAATGAGCTTTTTATCTCTCTCCCCTCACCACAAATCAGATTCTTCTGAGGAGTTCCCAGTACATTATCTTTTCCCCTGTGTAATTACCTTAACATGCTCCAGCAATTTTTATTCTCAGAAGGTTTACTCCCTGATATACAGCTGCCTACCCCTTCGTAAGTGCAGTTCCTAAATGATCTTTTTTCTCTGTTCCCTCGCCACAGTCTAGATTCTTTTGGAGAGTTACCAGTACAGTAACCATACCAGGAAGTACTTAATTTATTAAGCTACTGCTTTTCTTAATCTCAGTGGAGATATTTACTGATAAACAGCTACCTACGCAGCATGTTCATGTCGTTCCTAAATGAGCTTTTATCTCTCTCCCCTCACCACAAATCAGATTCTTCTGAGGAGTTCCCAGTACATTATCCTTTACCTGTTTAATTACCTTAACAAGCTCCAGCTGTTTTTATTCTCAGAAGGTTTACTCCCTGATATACAGCTGCCTACCCCCTTCGTAAGCGCAGGTCCTAAATGAGCATTTTTCTCTGTTCCCTCACCACAATCCAGATTCTTTTGGGGAGTTACCAGTACAGTAACCATACCAGGATGTACTTAATTTATTAAGCTACTGCTTTTCTTAATCTTAGTGGAGATATTTACTGATAAACAGCTACCTACGCAGCATGTTCATGTCGTTCTTAAATGAGCTTTTATCTCTCTCCCTCACCACAAATCAGATTCTTCTGAGGAGTTCCCAGTACATTATCCTTTCCCCTGTGTAATTACCTTAACAAGCTCCAGCTGTTTTTATTCTCAGAAGGTTTACTCCCTGATATACAGCTGCCTACCCCTTCGTAAGTGCAGTTCCTAAATGAGCTTTTTTCTCTGTTCCCTCGCCACAGTCTAGATTCTTTTGGGAGTTACCGGTACAGTAACCATACCAGGAAGTACTTAATTTATTAAGCTACTGCTTTTCTTAATCTCAGTGGATGTATTTACTGATAAACAGCTACCTACGCAGCATGTTCATGTCGTTCCTAAATGAGCTTTTATCTCTCTCCCCTCACCACAAATCAGATTCTTCTGAGGAGTTCCCAGTACATTATCCTTTCCCCTGTTTAATTACCTTAACAAGCTCCAGCTGTTTTTATTCTCAGAAGGTTTACTCCCTGATATACAGCTGCCTACCCTTCGTAAGCGCAGGTCCTAAATGAGCTTTTTTCTCTGTTCCCTCACCACAATCCACATTCTTTTGGGGAGATACCAGTACAGTAACCATACCAGGAAGTACTTAATTTATTAAGCTACTGCTTTTCTTAATCTCAGTGGAGATATTCACTGATGTACAGCTACCTACGCAGCATGTTCATGTCGTTCCTAAATGAGCTTTTTTCTCTGTTCCCTCACCACAATCCAGATTCTTTTGGGGAGGTTCCAGTACAGTATCCATACCAGGAAGTACTTAATTTATTAAGCTACTTCTTTTCTTAATCTCAATGGAGATATTTACTGATGAACAGCTACGTATGCAGCATGTTCATGTCGTTCCTAAATGAGCTTTTATCTCTCTCCCCTCACCACAAGTCAGATTCTTCTGAGGAGTTCCCAGTACATTATCCTTTCCCCTGTGTAATTACCTTTACAAGTTCCAGCTGTTTTTATTCTCAGAATCGATACTCCCTGATATACAGCTGCCTACCCCCTTCGTAAGCGCAGGTCCTAAATGAGCTTTTTTCTCTGTTCCCTCACCACAATCCAGATTCTTTTGCGGAGTTACCAGTACAGTAACCATACCAGGAAGTACTTAATTTATTAAGCTACTGCTTTTCATAATCTCAGTGGAGATATTTACTGATATACAGCTACCTACGCAGCATGTTCATGTCGTTCCTAAATGAACTTTTTTCTCTGTTCCCTCACCACAATCCAGATTCTTTTGGGGAGTTACCAGTACAGTCACCATTCCAGGCAGTACTTAATTTGTTAAGCTACTGCTTTTCTTAATCTCAGTGGAGATATTTACTGATAAACAGCTACCTACGCAGCATGTTGATGTCGTTCCTAAATGAGCTTTTATCTCTCTCCCCTCACCACGAATCAGATTCTTCTGAGGAGTTCCCAGTACATTATCCTTTCCCCTGTGTAATTACCTTAACAAGCTCCAGCTGTTTTTATTCTTAGAAGGTTTACTCCCTGACATACAGCTGCCTACCCCCTTCGTAAGTGCAGGTCATAAATGAGCTTTTTTCTCTGTTCCCTCACCACAATCCAGATTCTTTTGGGGAGTTACCAGTACAGTAACCATACCAGGAAGTACTTAATTTATTAAGCTACTGATTTTCTTAATCTCAATGGAGATATTTACTGATAAACAGCTACCTATACAGCATGTTCATGTCGTTCCTAAATGATCTTTTATCTCTCTCCCCTCAAGACAAATCAGATTCTTCTGAGGAGTTACCAGTACATTATCCTTTCCCCTGTGTAATTACCTTAACAAGCTCCAGCTGTTTTTATTCTCAGAAGCGATACTCCCTGATATACAGCTGCCTACCCCCTTCGTAATTGCAGGTCCTAAATGAGCTTTTTTCTCTGTTCCCTCACCACAATCCAGATTCTTTTGGGGAGTTACCAGTACAGTAACCATACCAGGAAGTACTTAATTTATTAAGCTACTGCTTTTCTTAATCTCAGTGGAGATATTTACTGATAAACAGCTACCTACGCAGCATGTTCATGTCGTTCGCAAATGAGCTTTTATCTCTCTCCCCTCACCACAATCAGATTCTTCTGAGGAGTTACCAGTACATTATCTTTTCCCCTGTGTAATTACCTTAACATGCTCCAGCAATCTTTATTCTCAGAAGGTTTACTCCCTGATATAGAGCTGCCTACCCTTCGTACGTGCAGGTCCTAAATGAGCTTCTTTCTCTGTTCCCTCACCACAATCCAGATTCTTTGGGGGATACCAGTACAGTAACCATACCAGGAACTACTTAATTTATTAAGCTACTGCTTTTCTTAATCTCAGTGGAGATATGTACTGATAACAGCTACCTATGAAGCATGTTCATGTCGTTCCTAAATGAGCTTTTATCTCTCTCCCCTCACCACAAATCAGATTCTTCTGAGGAGTTCCCAGTACATTATCTTTTCCCCTGTGTAATTACCTTAACATGCTAGCAATTTTTATTCTCAGAAGGTTTACTCCCTGATATACAGCTGCCTACCCCTTCGTAAGTGCGTTCCTAAATGATCTTTTTTCTCTGTTCCCTCGCCACAGTCTAGATTCTTTTGGGGAGTTACCGGTACAGTAACCATACCAGGAAGTACTTAATTTATTAAGCTACTGCTTTTCTTAATCTCAGTGGAGATATTTACTGATAAACAGCTACCTACGCAGCATGTTCATGTCGTTCCTAAATGAGCTTTTATCTTTCTCCCCTCACCACAATCAGATTCTTCTGAGGAGTTCCAGTACATTATCCTTTACCTGTTTAATTACCTTAACAAGCTCCAGCTGTTTTTATTCTCAGAAGGTTTACTCCCTGATATACAGCTGCCTACCCCCTTCGTAAGCGCAGGTCCTAAATGAGCTTTTTTCTCTGTTCCCTCACCACAATCCAGATTCTTTTGGGGAGTTACCAGTACAGTAACCATACCAGGAAGTACTTAATTTATTAAGCTACTGCTTTTCTTAATCTCAGTGGAGATATTTACTGAGGTACAGCTACCTACGCAGCATGTTCATGTCGTTCCTAAATGAGCTTTTTTCTCTGTTCCCTCACCACAATCCAGATTCTTTTGGGGAGGTTCCAGTACAGTATCCATACCAGGAAGTACTTAATTTATTAAGCTACTGCTTTTCTTAATCTCAGTGGAGATATTTACTGATGAACAGCTACGTATGCAGCATGTTCATGTCGTTCCTAAATGAGCTTTTATCTCTCTCCCCTCACCACAAGTCAGATTCTTCTGAGGAGTTCCCAGTACATTATCCTTTCCCCTGTTTAATTACCTTAACAAGCTCCAGCTGTTTTTATTCTCAGAAGGTTTACTCCCTGATATACAGCTGCCTACCCCCTTCGTAAGCGCAGGTCCTAAATGAGCATTTTTCTCTGTTCCCTCACCACAATCCAGATTCTTTTGGGGAGTTACCAGTACAGTAACCATACCAGGATGTACTTAATTTATTAAGCTACTGCTTTTCTTAATCTTAGTGGAGATATTTACTGATAAACAGCTACCTACGCAGCATGTTCATGTCGTTCTTAAATGAGCTTTTATCTCTCTCCCCTCACCACAAATCAGATTCTTCTGAGGAGTTCCCAGTACATTATCCTTTCCCCTGTGTAATTACCTTAACAAGCTCCAGCTGTTTTTATTCTCAGAAGGTTTACTCCCTGATATACAGCTGCCTACCCCTTCGTAAGTGCAGTTCCTAAATGAGCTTTTTTCTCTGTTCCCTCGCCACAGTCTAGATTCTTTTGGGGAGTTACCGGTACAGTAACCATACCAGGAAGTACTTAATTTATTAAGCTACTGCTTTTCTTAATCTCAGTGGATGTATTTACTGATAAACAGCTACCTACGCAGCATGTTCATGTCGTTCCTAAATGAGCTTTTATCTCTCTCCCCTCACCACAAATCAGATTCTTCTGAGGAGTTCCCAGTACATTATCCTTTCCCCTGTTTAATTACCTTAACAAGCTCCAGCTGTTTTTATTCTCAGAAGGTTTACTCCCTGATATACAGCTGCCTACCCCCTTCGTAAGCGCAGGTCCTAAATGAGCATTTTTCTCTGTTCCCTCACCACAATCCACATTCTTTTGGGAGATACCAGTACAGTAACCATACCAGGAAGTACTTAATTTATTAAGCTACTGCTTTTCTTAATCTCAGTGGAGATATTCACTGATGTACAGCTACCTACGCAGCATGTTCATGTCGTTCCTAAATGAGCTTTTTTCTCTGTTCCCTCACCACAATCCAGATTCTTTTGGGGAGGTTCCAGTACAGTATCCATACCAGGAAGTACTTAATTTATTAAGCTACTGCTTTTCTTAATCTCAATGGAGATATTTACTGATGAACAGCTACGTATGCAGCATGTTCATGTCGTTCCTAAATGAGCTTTTATCTCTCTCCCCTCACCACAAGTCAGATTCTTCTGAGGAGTTCCCAGTACATTATCCTTTCCCCTGTGTAATTACCTTTACAAGTTCCAGCTGTTTTTATTCTCAGAATCGATACTCCCTGATATACAGCTGCCTACCCCCTTCGTAAGTGCAGGTCATAATGAGCTTCTTTCTCTGTTCCCTCACCACAATCCAGATTCTTTTGCGGAGTTACCAGTACAGTAACCATACCAGGAAGTACTTAATTTATTAAGCTACTGCTTTTCATAATCTCAGTGGAGATATTTACTGATATACAGCTACCTACGCAGCATGTTCATGTCGTTCCTAAATGAACTTTTTTCTCTGTTCCCTCACCACAATCCAGATTCTTTTGGGGAGTTACCAGTACAGTCACCATTCCAGGCAGTACTTAATTTGTTAAGCTACTGCTTTTCTTAATCTCAGTGGAGATATTTACTGATAAACAGCTACCTACGCAGCATGTTGATGTCGTTCCTAAATGAGCTTTTATCTCTCTCCCCTCACCACGAATCAGATTCTTCTGAGGAGTTCCCAGTACATTATCCTTTCCCCTGTGTAATTACCTTAACAAGCTCCAGCTGTTTTTATTCTTAGAAGGTTTACTCCCTGACATACAGCTGCCTACCCCCTTCGTAAGTGCAGGTCATAAATGAGCTTTTTTCTCTGTTCCCTCACCACAATCCAGATTCTTTTGGGGAGTTACCAGTACAGTAACCATACCAGGAAATACTTAATTTATTAAGCTACTGCTTTTCTTAATCTCAGTGGAGATATTTACTGATAAACAGCTACCTATACGCAGCATGTTCATGTCGTTCCTAAATGAGCTTTTATCTCTCTCCCCTCAAGACAAATCAGATTCTTCTGAGGAGTTCCCAGTACATTATCCTTTCCCCTGTGTAATTACCTTAACAAGCTCCAGCTGTTTTTATTCTCAGAAGATACTCCCTGATATACAGCTGCCTACCCCCTTCGTAATTGCAGGTCCTAAATGAGCTTTTTTCTCTGTTCCCTCACCACAATCCAGATTCTTTTGGGGAGTTACCAGTACAGTACCATACCAGGAAGTACTTAATTTATTAAGCTACTGCTTTTCTTAATCTCAGTGGAGATATTTACTGATAAACAGCTACCTACGCAGCATGTTCATGTCGTTCCTAAATGAGCTTTTATCTCTCTGCCCTCACCACGAATCAGATTCTTCTGAGGAGTTCCCAGTACATTATCTTTCCCCTGTGTAATTACCTTAACAGCTCCAGCTGTTTTTATTCTCAGAAGGTTTACTCCCTGATATACAGCTGCCTACCCCCTTCGTAGTGCAGGTCCTAAATGAGCTTTTTCTCTGTTCCCTCACCACAATCCAGATTCTTTTGGGAGTTACCAGTACAGTAACCATACCAGGAAGTACTTAATTTATTAAGCTACTGCTTTTCTTAATCTCAGTGGAGATATTTACTGATAAACAGCTACCTATGAAGCATGTTCATGTCGTTCCTAAATGAGCTTTTATCTCTCTGCCCTCACCACAAATCAGATTCTTCTGAGGAGTTCCCAGTACATTATCTTTCCCCTGTGTAATTACCTTAACAGCTCCAGCTGTTTTTATTCTCAGAAGGTTTACTCCCTGATATACAGCTGCCTACCCCTTCGTAAGTGCAGTTCCTAAATGAGCTTTTTTCTCTGTTCCCTCACCACAATCCAGATTCTTTTGGGGAGTTACCAGTACAGTAACCATACCAGGAAGTACTTAATTTATTAAGCTACTGCTTTTCTTAATCTCAGTGGAGATATTTACTGATAAACAGCTACCTACGCAGCATGTTCATGTCGTTCCTAAATGAGCTTTTATCTCTCTCCCCTCACCACAAATCAGATTCTTCTGAGGAGTTCCCAGTACATTATCCTTTCCCCTGTGTAATTACCTTAACAAGCTCCAGCTGTTTTTATTCTCAGAAGGTTTACTCCCTGATATACAGCTGCCTACCCCCTTCGTAAGTGCAGGTCCTAAATGAGCTTTTTTCTCTGTTCCCTCACCACAATCCAGATTCTTTTGGGGAGTTACCAGTACAGTAACCATACCAGGAAGTACTTAATTTATTAAGCTACTGCTTTTCTTAATCTCAGTGGAGATATTTACTGATAAACAGCTACTACGCAGCATGTTCATGTCGTTCCTAAATGAGCTTTATCTCTCTGCCCTCACCACAAATCAGATTCTTCTGAGGAGTTCCCAGTACATTATCCTTTCCCCTGTGTAATTACCTTAACAAGCTCCAGCTGTTTTTATTCTCAGAAGGTTTACTCCCTGATATACAGCTGCCTACCCCCTTCGTAAGTGCAGGTCCTAAATGAGCTTTTTTCTCTGTTCCCTCACCACAATCCAGATTCTTTTGGGGAGTTACCAGTACAGTAACCATACCAGGAAGTACTTAATTTATTAAGCTACTGCTTTTCTAATCTCAGTGGAGATATTTACTGATAAACAGCTACCTACGCAGCATGTTCATGTCGTTCCTAAATGAGCTTTTATCTCTCTCCCTCACCACAAATCAGATTCTTCTGAGGAGTTCCCAGTACATTATCCTTTCCCATGTGTAATTACCTTAACAAGCTCCAGCTGTTTTTATTCTCAGATATTTACTCCCTGATATACAGCTGCCTACCCCCTTCATGTCAGGTCTAAATGAGCTTTTATCTGTTCCTCACCACAATCCAGATTCTTTTGGGGAGTTACCAGTACAGTAACCATACCAGGAAGTAATTATTTAATAAGCTACTGCTTTTCTTAATCTCAGTGGAGATATTTACTGATAAACAGCTACCTACGCAGCTCGTCAGTGCGTTCCTAAATGAGCTTTTTTCTCTGCCCTCACCACAAATCAGATTCTTCTGAGGAGTTCCCAGTACATTATCCTTTCCCCTGTGTAATTACCTTAACAAGCTCCAGCTGTTTTTATTCTCAGATATTTACTCCCTGATATACAGCTGCCTACCCCCTTCGTAAGTGCAGGTCCTAAATGAGCTTTTTTCTCTGTTCCCTCACCACAACCCAGATTCTTCTGGGGAGTTACCAGTACAGTAACCATACCAGGAAGTACTTAATTTATTAAGCTACTGCTTTTCTTAATCTCAGAATTTACTGATAACAGCTGGCTACCTCGCAGTGTTCAGGTTCCTAAATGAGCTTTTTTCTCTGTTCCCTCACCACAATCCAGATTCTTTTGGGGAGTTACCAGTACAGTACCATACCAGGAAGTACTTAATTTATTAAGCTACTGCTTTTCTTAATCTCAGTGGAGATATTTACTGATAAACAGCTACCTACGCAGCATGTTTATGTCGTTCCTAAATGAGCTTTTATCTCTCTCCCTCACCACAAATCCAGATTCTTCTGAGGAGTTCCCAGTACATTATCCTTTCCCCTGTGTAATTACCTTAACAAGCTCCAGCTGTTTTTATTCTCAGAATTTACTCCCTGATATACAGCTGCCTACCCTTCGTAAGTGCAGGTCCTAAATGAGCTTTTTTCTCTGTTCCCTCACCACAATCAGATTCTTTGAGGAGTTACCAGTACATTATCCTTTCCCCTGTGTAATTACCTTAACAAGCTCCAGCTGTTTTTATACTCAGAAGGTTTACTCCCTGATATACAGCTGCCTACCCTTGGTAAGTGCAGGTCCTAAATGAGCTTTTTTCTCTGTTCCCTCACCACAATCCAGATTCTTTTGGGGAGTTACCAGTACAGTAACCATACCAGGAAGTACTTAATTTATTAAGCTACTGCTTTTCTTAATCTCAGTGGAGATATTTACTGATAAACAGCTACGTACGCAGCATGTTCATGTCGTTCCTAAATGAGCTTTTATCTCTCTGCCCTCACCACAATTCAGATTCTTCTGAGGAGTTCCCAGTACATTATCCTTTCCCCTGTGTAATTACCTTAACAAGCTCCAGCTTTTTTATTCTCAGAATGTTTACTCCCTGATATACAGCTGCCTCCCCCTTCGTAAGTGCAGGTCCAAATGAGCTTTTTTCTCTGTTCCCTCACCACAATCCAGATTCTTTTGGGGAGTTACCAGTACAGTAACCATACCAGGAAGTACTTAATTTATTAAGCTACTGCTTTTCTTAATCTCAGTGGAGATATTTACTGATATACAGCTACCTACGCAGCATGTTCATGTCGTTCCTAAATGAGCTTTTATCTCTCTGCCTCACCACAAATCAGATTCTTCTGTGGAGTTCCCAGTACATTATCCTTTCCCCTGTGTAATTACCTTAACAAGCTCCAGCTGTTTTTATTCTCAGAAGGTTTACTCCCTGATATACAGCTGCCTACCCCTTCGTAAAAGTGCAGGTCCTAAATGAGCTTTTTTCTCTGTTCCCTCACCACAATCCAGATTCTTTTGGGGAGTTACCAGTACAGTAACCATACCAGGAAGTACTTAATTTATTAAGCTACTGCTTTTCTTAATCTCAGTGGAGATATTTACTGATAAACAGCTACCTACGCAGCATGTTCATGTCGTTCCTAAATGAGCTTTTATCTCTCTCCCCTCACCACAAATCAGATTCTTCTGAGGAGTTCCCAGTACATTATCCTTTCCCCTGTGTAATTACCTTAACAAGCTCCAGCTGTTTTTATTCTCAGAAGGTTTACTCCCTGATATACAGCTGCCTACCCCTTCGTAAGTGCAGGTCCTAAATGAGCTTTTTTCTCTGTTCCCTCACCACAATCCAGATTCTTTTGGGGAGTTACCAGTACAGTAACCATACCAGGAAGTACTTAATTTATTAAGCTACTGCTTTTCTTAATCTCAGTGGAGATATTTACTGATAAACAGCTACCTACGCAGCATGTTCATGTCGTTCCTAAATGAGCTTTTATCTCTCTGCCCTCACAAATCAGATTCTTCTGAGGAGTTCCCAGTACATTATCCTTTCCCCTGTGTAATTACCTTAACAAGCTCCAGCTGTTTTTATTCTCAGAAGGATACTCCCTGATATACAGCTGCCTACCCCCTTCGTAAGTGCAGGTCCTAAATGAGCTTTTTTCTCTGTTCCCTCACCACAATCCAGATTCTTTTGGGAGTTACCAGTACAGTAACCATACCAGGAAGTACTTAATTTATTAAGCTACTGCTTTTCTTAATCTCAGTGGAGATATTTACTGATAAACAGCTACCTACGCAGCATGTTCATGTCGTTCCTAAATGAGCTTTTATCTCTCTCCCCTCACCACAAATCAGATTCTTCTGAGGAGTTCCCAGTACATTATCCTTTCCCCTGTGTAATTACCTTAACAAGCTCCAGCTGTTTTTATTCTCAGAAGGTTTACTCCCTGATATACAGCTGCCTACCCCTTCGTAAGTGCAGTACCTAAATGAGCTTTTTTCTCTGTTCCCTCACCACAATCCAGATTCTTTTGGGGGTTACCAGTACAGTAACCATACCAGGAAGTACTTATTTTATTAAGCTACTGCTTTTCTTAATCTCAGTGGAGATATTTACTGATAAAGAGCTACCTACGCAGCATGTTCATGACGTTCCTAAATGAGCTTTTATCTCTCTCCCCTCACCACAAATCAGATTCTTCTGAGGAGTTCCCAGTACATTATCCTTTCCCCTGTGTAATTACCTTAACAAGCTCCAGCTGTTGTTATTCTCAGAAGGTTTACTCCCTGATATACAGATGCCTGCCCCCTTCGTAAATGCAGGTCCTAAATCAGCTTTTTTCTCTGTTCCCTCATCACAATCCAGATTCTTTTGGGGAGTTACCAGTACAGTAACCATTCCAGGAAGTACTTGATTTATTAAGCTACTGATTTTCTTAATCTCTTTGGATTTATTTACTGATAAACAGCTACCTACGCAGCATGTTCATGTCGTTCCTAAATGAGCTCTGTTCTCTGTTCCCTCACCACAATCCAGATTCTTTTGGGAGTTACCAGTACAGTACCATACCAGGAAGTACTTAATTTCTTAAGCTGCTGCTTTTCTTAATCTCAGTGGAGATATTTACTGATAAACAGCTACCTATGCAGCATGTTCATGTCGTTCCTAAATGAGCTTTTATCTCTCTCCTCTCACCAAAAATCAGATTCTTCTGAGGAGTTCCCAGTACATTATCCTTTACCTGTGTAATTACCTTAACAAGCTCCAGCAGTTTTTATTCTCAGAAGCGATGCTCCCTGATTTACAGCTGCCTACCCCCTTCGTAAGTGCAGGTACTAAATGAGCTTTTTTCTGTTGCCTCACCACAATCCAGGTTCTTTTGGGGAGTTACCAGTACAGTAACCTTACCAGGAAGTACTTAATTTATTAAGCTACTGCTTTTCTTAATCTCAGTGGAGATATTTACTGATAAACAGCTACCTACGCAGAACGTTCATGTCGTTCCTAAATGAGCTTTTATCTCTCTCCCCTCACCACAAATCAGGTTCTTCTGAGGAGTTACCAGTACATTATCCTTTCCCCTGTGTAATTACCTTAACAAGATCAAGCTGTTTTTATTCTCAGAAGGTTTACTCCCTGATATACACCTGCCTACCCCCTTCGTAAGTGACGGTCCTAAATGAGCTTTGTTCTCTGTTCACTCACAACAATCCAGATTCTTTTGGGGAGTTACCAGTACAGTAACCATACCAGGAAGTACTTCATTTATTAAGCTACTGCTTTTCTTAATCTCAGTGGAGATATTTACTGTTAAACAGCTACGTATGCAACATGTTCATGTCGTTCCTAAATGAGCTTTTATCTCTCTCCCCTCACCACAAATCAGATTCTTCTGAGGAGTTCTCAGTACATTATCCTTTCCCCTGTGTAATTACCTTAACAAGCTCCAGCTGTTTTTATTCTCAGAAGCGATACTCCCTGATATAAAGCTGCCTAACCCCTTCGTAAGTGCAGGTCCTAAATGAGCTTTTTTCTCTGTTCCCTCACCACAATCCAGATTCTTATGGGGAGTTACCAGTACAGTATCCATACCAAGAAGTACTTAATTTATTAAGCTACTGCTTTTCTTAATCTCAGTGGAGATATTTACTGATAAACAGCTACCTACGCAGCATGTTCATGTCGTTCCTAAATGAGTTTTTATCTCTCTCCCCTCACCACAAATCAGACTCTTCTGAGGAGTTCCCAGTACATTATCCTTTCCCCTGTGTAATTACCTTAACAAGCTCCAGCTGTTTTTATTCTCAGAAGGTTTACTCCCTGATATACAGCTTCCTACCCCCTTCGTAAGTGCAGGTACTAAATGAGCTTTTTTCTCTGTTCCCTCACCACAATCCAGATTCTTATGGGAGTTACCAGTACAGTATCCATACCAGGAAGTACTTAATTTATTAAGCTACTGCTTTTCTTAATCTCAGTGGAGATATTTACTGATAAACAGCTACCTACGCAGCATGTTCATGTCGTTCATAAATGAGCTTTTATCTCTCTCCCCTCACCACAAATCAGACTCTTCTGAGGAGTTACCAGTACATTATCCGTTCCCCTGTGTAATTACCTTAACAAGCTCCAGCTGTTTTTATTCTCAGAAGGTTTACTCCCTGACATACAGCTGCCTACCCCCTTCGTAAGTGCAGGTCCTAAATGAGCTTTTTTCTCTGTTCCCTCACCACAATCCAGATTCTTTTGGGAGTTACTAGTACAGTAACCATACCAGGAATTACTTAATTTATTAAGCTACTGCTTTTCTTAATCTCAGTGGAGATATTTACTGATAAACAGCTACCTACGCAGCATGTTCATGTCGTTCCTAAATGAGCTTTTATCTCTCTCCCCTCACCACAAATCAGATTCTTCTATGGAGTTCCCAGTACATTTTCCTTTACCTGTGTAATTACCTTAACAAGCTCCAGCTGTTTTTATTCTCAGAAGGTTTGCTCCCTGATATACACCTGCCTACCCCCTTCTTAAGTGCCGGTCCTAAATGTGCTTTTTTCTCTGTTCCCTCACCACAATCCAGATTCTTTTGGGGAGTTACCAGTACAGTAACCATACCATTAAGTACTTAATTTATTAAGCTACTGCTTTTCTTAATCTCAGTGGAGATATTTACTGATAAACAGCTACCTACGCAGCATGTTCATGTCGTTCTTAAATGAGCTTTTATCTCTCTCCCCTCACCACAAATCAGATTCTTCTGAGGAGTTCCCAGTCCATTATCCTTTCCCCTGTGTAATTACCTTAACAAGCTCCAGCTGTTTTTATTCTTAGAAGGTTTACTCCCTGACATACAGCTGCCTACCCCTTCGTAAGTGCAGGTCCTAAATGAGCTTTTTTCTCTGTTCCCTCACCACAATCCAGATTCTTTTGGGGAGTTACCAGTACAGTAACCATACCAGGAAGTACTTAATTTATTAAGCTACTGATTTTCTTAATCTCAATGGAGATATTTACTGATAAACAGCTACCTATGCAGCATGTTCATGTCGTTCCTAAATGATCTTTTATCTCTCTCCCCTCAAGACAAATCAGATTCTTCTGAGGAGTTCCCAGTACATTATCCTTTCCCCTGTGTAATTACCTTAACAAGCTCCAGCTGTTTTTATTCTCAGAGCGATACTCCCTGATATACAGCTGCCTACCCCCTTCGTAATTGCAGGTCCTAAATGAGGTTTTTTCTCTGTTCCCTCACCACAATCCAGATTCTTTGGGGAGTTACCAGTACAGTAACCATACCAGGAAGTACTTAATTTATTAAGCTACTGCTTTTCTTAATCTCAGTGGAGATATTTACTGATAACAGCTACCTACGCAGCATGTTCATGTCGTTCCTAAATGAGCTTTTATCTCTCTCCCTCACCACAAATCAGATCCTTCTGAGGAGTTCCCAGTACATTATCCTTTCCCCTGTTGTAATTACCTTAACAAGCTCCAGCTGTTTTTATTCTCAGAAGGTTTACTCCCTGATATACAGCTGCCTACCCCTTCGTAAGTGCAGTACCTAAATGAGCTTTTTTCTCTGTTCCCTCACCACAATCCAGATTCTTTTGGGGGGTTACCAGTACAGTAACCATACCAGGAAGTACTTATTTTATTAAGCTACTGCTTTTCTTAATCTCAGTGGAGATATTTACTGATAAAGAGCTACCTACGCAGCATGTTCATGTCGTTCCTAAATGAGCTTTTATCTCTCTCCCCTCACCACAAATCAGATTCTTCTGAGGAGTTCCCAGTACATTATCCTTTCCCCTGTGTAATTACCTTAAACAAGCTCCAGCTGTTGTTATCTCAGAAGGTTTACTCCCTGATATACAGATGCCTGCCCCCTTCGTAAATGCAGGTCCTAAATCAGCTTTTTTCTCTGTTCCCTCATCACAATCCAGATTCTTTTGGGGAGTTACCAGTACAGTAACCATTCCAGGAAGTACTTGATTTATTAAGCTACTGATTTTCTTAATCTCTTTGGATTTATTTACTGATAAACAGCTACCTACGCAGCATGTTCATGTCGTTCCTAAATGAGCTCTGTTCTCTGTTCCCTCACCACAATCCAGATTCTTTTGGGGAGTTACCAGTACAGTAACCATACCAGGAAGTACTTAATTTCTTAAGCTGCTGCTTTTCTTAATCTCAGTGGAGATATTTACTGATAAACAGCTACCTATGCAGCATGTTCATGTCGTTCCTAAATGAGCTTTTATCTCTCTCCTCTCACCAAAAATCAGATTCTTCTGAGGAGTTCCCAGTACATTATCCTTTCCCCTGTGTAATTACCTTAACAAGCTCCAGCAGTTTTTATTCTCAGAAGCGATGCTCCCTGATTTACAGCTGCCTACCCCCTTCGTAAGTGCAGGTACTAAATGAGCTTTTTTCTGTTGCCTCACCACAATCCAGGTTCTTTTGGGGAGTTACCAGTACAGTAACCTTACCAGGAAGTACTTAATTTATTAAGCTACTGCTTTTCTTAATCTCAGTGGAGATATTTACTGATAAACAGCTACCTACGCAGAACGTTCATGTCGTTCCTAAATGAGCTTTTATCTCTCTCCCCTCACCACAAATCAGGTTCTTCTGAGGAGTTCCCAGTACATTATCCTTTCCCCTGTGTAATTACCTTAACAAGATCAAGCTGTTTTTATTCTCAGAAGGTTTACTCCCTGATATACACCTGCCTACCCCCTTCGTAAGTGACGGTCCTAAATGAGCTTTGTTCTCTGTTCACTCACAACAATCCAGATTCTTTTGGGGAGTTACCAGTACAGTAACCATACCAGGAAGTACTTCATTTATTAAGCTACTGCTTTTCTTAATCTCAGTGGAGATATTTACTGTTAAACAGCTACGTATGCAACATGTTCATGTCGTTCCTAAATGAGCTTTTATCTCTCTCCCCTCACCACAAATCAGATTCTTCTGAGGAGTTCTCAGTACATTATCCTTTCCCCTGTGTAATTACCTTAACAAGCTCCAGCTGTTTTTATTCTCAGAAGCGATACTCCCTGATATAAGCTGCCTAACCCCTTCGTAAGTGCAGGTCCTAAATGAGCTTTTTTCTCTGTTCCCTCACCACAATCCAGATTCTTATGGGGAGTTACCAGTACAGTATCCATACCAAGAAGTACTTAATTTATTAAGCTACTGCTTTTCTTAATCTCAGTGGAGATATTTACTGATAAACAGCTACCTACGCAGCATGTTCATGTCGTTCCTAAATGAGCTTTTATCTCTCTCCCCTCACCACAAATCAGACTCTTCTGAGGAGTTCCCAGTACATTATCCTTTCCCCTGTGTAATTACCTTAACAAGCTCCAGCTGTTTTTATTCTCAGAAGGTTTACTCCCTGATATACAGCTTCCTACCCCCTTCGTAAGTGCAGGTACTAAATGAGCTTTTTTCTCTGTTCCCTCACCACAATCCAGATTCTTATGGGGAGTTACCAGTACAGTATCCATACCAGGAAGTACTTAATTTATTAAGCTACTGCTTTTCTTAATCTCAGTGGAGATATTTACTGATAAACAGCTACCTACGCAGCATGTTCATGTCGTTCATAAATGAGCTTTTATCTCTCTCCCCTCACCACAAATCAGACTCTTCTGAGGAGTTCCCAGTACATTATCCTTTCCCCTGTGTAATTACCTTAACAAGCTCCAGCTGTTTTTATTCTCAGAAGGTTTACTCCCTGACATACAGCTGCCTACCCCCTTCGTAAGTGCAGGTCCTAAATGAGCTTTTTTCTCTGTTCCCTCACCACAATCCAGATTCTTTTGGGGAGTTACTAGTACAGTAACCATACCAGGAATTACTTAATTTATTAAGCTACTGCTTTTCTTAATCTCAGTGGAGATATTTACTGATAAACAGCTACCTACGCAGCATGTTCATGTCGTTCCTAAATGAGCTTTTATCTCTCTCCCCTCACCACAAATCAGATTCTTCTATGGAGTTCCCAGTACATTTTCCTTTCCCCTGTGTAATTACCTTAACAAGCTCCAGCTGTTTTTATTCTCAGAAGGTTTGCTCCCTGATATACACCTGCCTACCCCCTTCGTAAGTGCCGGTCCTAAATGTGCTTTTTTCTCTGTTCCCTCACCACAATCCAGATTCTTTTGGGGAGTTACCAGTACAGTAACCATACCATTAAGTACTTAATTTATTAAGCTACTGCTTTTCTTAATCTCAGTGGAGATATTTACTGATAAACAGCTACCTACGCAGCATGTTCATGTCGTTCCTAAATGAGCTTTTATCGCTCTCCCGTCACCACAAATCAGATTCTTCTGAGGAGTTCCCAGTACTTTATCCTTTCCCCTGCGTAATTACCTTAACAAGTTCCAGCTGTTTTTATTCTCAGAAGGTTTACTCCCTGATAAACAGCTGCCTACCCCCTTCGTAAGTGTAGGTCTTAAATGAGCTTTTTTCTCTGATCCCTCACCACAATCCAGATTTTTTTGGGGAGTTACCAGTACAGTAACCATACCAGGAAGTACTTAATTTATTAAGCTACTGCTTTTCTTAATCTCAGTGGAGATATTTACTGATAAACAGCTACGTATGCAGCATGTTCATGTCGTTCCTAAATGAGCTTTTATCTCTCTCCCCTCACCAAAAATCAGATTCTTCTGAGGAGTTCCCAGTACATTATCCTTTCCCCTGTGTAATTACCTTAACAAGCTCCAGCTGTTTTTATTCTCAGAAGCGATACTCCCTGATATACAGCTGCCTACCCCCTTCGTAAGTGCAGGTACTAAATGAGCTTTTTTCTCTGTTCCCTCACCACAATCCAGGTTCTTTTGGGGAGTTACCAGTACAGTAACCATACCAGGAAGTACTTAATTTATTAAGCTACTTCTTTTCTTAATCTCAGTGGAGATATTTACTGATAAACAGCTACCTACGCAGCATGTTCATGTCGTTCCTAAATGAGCTTTTATCTCTCTCCCCTCACCACAAATCAGATTCT
Organism: Perognathus longimembris pacificus; assembly: GCF_023159225.1. NCBI lineage: Eukaryota > Metazoa > Chordata > Mammalia > Rodentia > Heteromyidae > Perognathus > Perognathus longimembris. Next base: position 3,359 of record NW_025958998.1, on the reverse strand, counting down.
TCTGAGGAGTCCCCAGTACATTGTCCTTTCCCCTGTGTAATTACCTTAACAAGCTCCAGCTGTTTTTATTCTCAGAAGGTTTACTCCCTGATATACAGGTGCCTACCCCCTTCGTAAGTGCAGGTCCTAAATGAGCTGTTTTCTCTGTTCCTTCACCCAAATCCAGATTCTTTTGGGGAGTTACCAGTACAGTAACCGTACCAGGAAGTACTTAATTTATTAAGCTACTGCTTTTCTTAATCTCAGTGGAGATATTTACTGATAAACAGCTACCTACGCAGCATGTTCATGTCGTTCCTAAATGAGCTTTTACCTCTCTCCCCTCACCACAAATCAGATTCTTCTGAGGAGTTCCCAGTACATTATCCTTTCCCCTGTGTAGTTACCTTAACAAGCTCCAGCTGTTTTTATTCTCAAAAGGTTTACTCCCTGATATACAGCTGCCTACTCCCTTCGTAAGTGCAGGTCCTAAATGAGCTTTTTTCTCTGTTCCCTCACCACAATCCAGATGCTTTTGGGGAGTTACCAGTACAGTAACCATACCAGGAAGCACTTAATTGATTAAGCTACTGCTTTTCTTAATCTCAGTGGAGATATTTACTGATAAACAGCTACCTACGCAGCATGTTCATGTCGTTCCTAAATGAGCTTTTTTCTCTGTTCCCTCACCACAATCCAGATTCTTTTGGGGAGGTACCAGTACTTTATCCATACCAGGAAGCACTTAATTGATTAAGCTACTGCTTTTCTTAATCTCAGTGGAGATATTTACTGATAAACAGCTACCTAAGCAGCATGTTCATGTCGTTCCTAAATGAGCTTTTATCTCTCTCCCCTCACCACAAATCAAATCAGATTCTTCTGCGGAGTTTCCAGTACATTATCCTTTCCCCTGTGTAATTACCTTAAGAGGCTCCAGCTGTTTTCTCAGAATGTTTACTCCCTGATATACAGCTGCCTACCCCCTTCGTAAGTGCAGGTCCTAAATGAGCTTTTTTCTCTGTTCCCTCACCAAAATCCAGATTCTTTTGGGGAGTTACCAGTACAGTAACCATACCAGGAAGTACTTAATTTATTAAGCTACTGTTTTTCTTAATCTCAGTGGAGATATTTACTGATAAACAGCTACCTACGCAGCATGTTCATGTCGTTCCTAAATGAGCTTTTTTCTCTGTTCCCTCACCACAATCCAGATTCTTTTGGGGAGTTACCAGTACAGTATCCATACCAGGAAGTACTTAATTTATTAAGCTACTGCTTTTCTTAATCTCAGTGGAGATACTTACTGATAAACAGCTATATATGCAGCATGTTCATGTCGTTCCTAAATGAGCTTTTATCTCTCTCCCCTCACCACAAATCAGATTCTTCTGAGGAGTTCCCAGTACATTATCCTTTCCCCTGTGCAATTACCTTAACAAGCTCCAGCTGTTTTTATTCTCAGAAGCGATACTCCCTGATATACAGGTGCCTACCCCCTTCGTAAGTGCAGGTACTAAGTGAGCTTTTTTCTCTGTTCCCTCACCACAATCCAGGTTCTTTTGGGGAGTTACCAGTACAGTATCCATACCAGGAAGTACTTAATTTATTAAGCTACTGCATTTCTTAATCTCAGTGGAGATATTTCCTGATAAACAGCTACCTACGCAGCACATTCATGTCGTTCCTAAATGAGCTTTTATCTCTCTCCCCTCACCACAAATCAGACTCTTCTGAGGAGTTCCCAGTACATTATCCTTTCCCCTGTGTAATTACCTTAGCAAGCTCCAGCTGTTTTTATTCTCAGAAGGTTTACTCCCTGATATACACCTGCCTACCCCCTTCGTAAGTGCCGGTCCTAAATGAGCTTTTTTCTCTGTTCCCTCACCACAATCCAGATTCTTTTCGGGAGTTACCAGTACAGTAACCATACCAGGAAGTACTTAATTTATTAAGCTACTGCTTTTCTTAATCTCAGTGGAGATATTTACTGATAAACAGCTACCTACGCAGCATGTTCATGTCGTTCCTAAATGAGCTCTGTTCTCTGTTCCCTCACCACAATCCAGATTCTTTTGGGGAGTTACCAGTACAGTAACCATACCAGGAAGTACTTAATTTCTTAAGCTGCTGCTTTTCTTAATCTCAGTGGAGATATTTACTGATAAACAGCTACCTATGCAGCATGTTCATGTCGTTCCTAAATGAGCTTTTATCTCTCTCCTCTCACCAAAAATCAGATTCTTCTGAGGAATTCCCAGTACATTATCCTTTCCCCTGTGTAATTACCTTAACAAGCTCCAGCAGTTTTTATTCTCAGAAGCGATGCTCCCTGATTTACAGCTGCCTACCCCCTTCGTAAGTGCAGGTACTAAATGAGCTTTTTTCTGTTGCCTCACCACAATCCAGGTTCTTTTGGGGAGTTACCAGTACAGTAACCTTACCAGGAAGTACTTAATTTATTAAGCTACTGCTTTTCTTAATCTCAGTGGAGATATTTACTGATAAACAGCTACCTACGCAGAACGTTCATGTCGTTCCTAAATGAGCTTTTATCTCTCTCCCCTCACCACAAATCAGGTTCTTCTGAGGAGTTCCCAGTACATTATCCTTTCCCCTGTGTAATTACCTTAACAAGATCAAGCTGTTTTTATTCTCAGAAGGTTTACTCCCTGATATACACCTGCCTACCCCCTTCGTAAGTGACGGTCCTAAATGAGCTTTGTTCTCTGTTCACTCACAACAATCCAGATTCTTTTGGGGAGTTACCAGTACAGTAAACATACCAGGAAGTACTTAATTTATTAAGCTACTGCTTTTCTTAATCTCAGTGGAGATATTTACTGATAAACAGCTACGTATGCAACATGTTCATGTCGTTCCTAAATGAGCTTTTATCTCTCTCCCCCTCACCACAAATCAGATTCTTCTGAGGAGTTCCCAGTACATTATCCTTTCCCCTGTGTAATTACCTTAACAAGCTCCAGCTGTTTTTATTCTCAGAAGGTTTGCTCCCTGATATACACCTGCCTACCCCCTTCGTAAGTGCCGGTCCTAAATGTGCTTTTTTCTCTGTTCCCTCACCACAATCCAGATTCTTTTGGGGAGTTACCAGTACAGTAAGCATACCAGGAAGTACTTAATTTATTAAGCTACTGCTTTTCTTAATCTCAGTGGAGATATTTACTGATAAACAGCTACCTACGCAGCATGTTCATGTCGTTCCTAAATGAGCTTTTATCGCTCTCCCCGTCACCACAAATCAGATTCTTCTGAGGAGTTCCCAGTACTTTATCCTTTCCCCTGCGTAATTACCTTAACAAGTTCCAGCTGTTTTTATTCTCAGAAGGTTTACTCCCTGATAAACAGCTGCCTACCCC
>NW_025958997.1:0-47367 GCF_023159225.1 Perognathus longimembris pacificus | reverse complement strand
AAAGCAGTAGCTTAATAAATTAAGTAATTCCTGGTATGGTTACTGTACTGGTAACTCCCCAAAAGAATCTGGATTGTGGGTGAGGGGAACAGAGAAAGAAGCTCATTTAGGACCTGCAATTACGAAGGGGGTAGGCCAGCTGTATATCAGGGAGTAAACCTTCTGAGAATAAAAACAGCTGGAGCTTGTTAAGGTAATTACACAGTGGAAAGGATAATGTACTGGGAACTCCTCAGAAGAATCTGATTTGTGGTGAGGGGAGAGAGATAAAAGCTCATTTAGGAACGACATGAACATGCTGCGTAGGTAGCTGTTTCTCAAGAAATATCTCCACTGCGATTAAGAAAAGCAGTAGCTTAATAAATAAAGTACTTCCTGGTATGGTTACTGTACTGGTAACTCCCCAAAAGAATCTGGATTGTGGTGAGGGAACAGAGAAAAAAGCTCATTTAGGACCTGCACTTACGAAGGGTGTAGGCAGCTGTATATCAGGGAGTAAACCTTCTGAGAATATAACAGCTGGAGCTTGTTAAGGTAATTACACAGTGGAAAGGATAATGTACTGGGAACTCCTCAGAAGAATCTGATTTGTGGTGAGGGGAGAGAGATAAAAGCTCATTTAGGAACGACATGAACATGCTGCGTAGGTAGCTGTTTATCAGTAAATATCTCCACTGAGATAAAGAAAAGCAGTTGCATAATAATTAAGTACTTCCTGGTATGGTTTACTATACTGGAAACTCCCCAAAAGAATCTGGAGTGTGGTGAGGGAACAGAGAAAAAAGCTCATTTAGGACCGGCACTTACGAAGGGGGTAGGCAGCAGTATATCAGGGAGTAAACCTTCTGAGAATAAAAACAGCTGGAGCTTGTTAAGGTAATTACACAGGGGAAAGGATAATGTACTGGGAACTCCTCAGAAGAATCTGATTTTGGTGGTTGAGTGAGAGAGATAAAAGCTCATTTAGGAACGACATGAACATGCTGCGTAGGTAGCTGTTTATCAGTAAATATCTCCACTGAGATTAAGAAAAGCAGTAGCTTAATAAATTAAGTACTTCCTGGTATGGTTACTGTACTGGTAACTCCCCAAAAGAATCTGGATTGTGGTGAGGGAACAGAGAAAAAAGTTCATTTAGGACCTGCACTTAAGAAGGGTGTAGGCAGCTGTATATCAGGGAGTAAACCTTCTGAGAATAAAAACAGCTGGAGCTTGTTAAGGTAATTACACAGGGGAAAGGATAATGTACTGGGAACTCCTCAGAAGAATCTGATTTGTGGTGAGGGGAGAGAGATAAAAGCTCATTTAGGAACGACATGAACATGCTGCGTAGGTAGCTGTTTATCAGTAAATAATCTCCACTGAGATTAAGAAAAGCAGTAGCTTAATAAATTAAGTACTTCCTGGTATGGTTACTGTACTGGTAACTCCCCAAAAGAATCTGGATTGTGGTGAGGGAACAGAGAAAAAAGCTCATTTAGGAACGACATGAACATGCTGCGTACGTAGCTGTTTATCGGTAAATATCTCCACTGAGATTAAGAAAATCAGTAGCTTAATAAATTAAGTATTTGCTGGTATGGTTACTGTACTGGTAACTCCCCAAAGAATCTGGATTGTGGTGAGGGAACAGAGAAAAAAGCAAATTTAGGACCTGCACTTACGAAGGGGGTAGGCAGCTGTATATCAGGGAGTAAACCTTCAGAGAATAAAAACAGCTGGAGCTTGTTAAGGTAATTACACAGGGGAAAGGATAATGTACTGGGAACCCTCAGAAGAATCTGATTTGTGGTGTGGGGAGAGAGATAAAAGCTCATTTAGGAACGACATGAACATGCTGCGTATGTAGCTGTTTATCATTGAATATCTCCACTGAGATTAAGAAAAAGCAGTAGCTTAATAAATTAAGTACTTCCTGGTATGGTTTACTGTACTGGTAACTCCCCAAAAGAACCTGGATTGTGGGAGAGAACAGAGAAAAAAGCTCATTTAAGACCTGCACTTATGAAGGGGTTAGGCAGCTGTATATCAGGGAGTAAACCTTCTGAGAATAAAAACAGCTGGAGCTTCTTAAGGTAATTACACTGGGGAAAGGATAATGTACTGGGAACTCCTCAGAAGAATCTGATTTGTGGTGAGGGGAGAGAGAAAAAAGCTCATTTAGGAACGACGTGAACATGCTGCGTATGTAGGTGTTTATCAGTAAATATCTCCACTGAGATTAAGAAAAGCAGTAGCTTAATAAATTAAGTACTTCCTGGTATGGTTACTGTACTGGTAACTCCCAAAAGAATCTGGATTGTGGTGAGGTAACAGAGAAAAAAGCTCATTTAGGACCTGCACTTACGAAGGGGGTAGGCAGCTGTATATCAGGGAGAAACCTTCTGAGAATAAAAACAGCTGGAGCTTGTTAAGGTAATTACACAGGGGAAACGATAATGTACTGGGAAACTCCTCAGAAGAATCTGATTTGTGGTGAGGGGAGTGAGATAAAAGCTCATTTAGGAACGAAATGAACATGCTGCATACGTAGCTGTTTATCAGTAAATATCTCCACTGAGATTAAGAAAAGCAGTAGCTTAATAAATTAAGTACTTCCTGGTATGGATACTGTACTGGAAACTCCCCAAAAAGAATCTGAATTGTGGTGAGGGAACAGAGAAAAAAGCTCATTTAGGAACGACATGAAACATGCTGCGTAGGTAGCTGTTTATCAGTAAATTTCTCCACTGATTAAGAAAATCAGTAGCTTAATAAATTAAGTATTTGCTGGTATGGTTACTGTACTGGTAACTCCCCAAAGAATCTGGATTGTGGTGAGGGAACAGAGAAAAAAGCAAATTTAGGACCTGCACTTACGAAGGGGGTAGGCAGCTGTATATCAGGGAGTAAACCTTCGGAGGAATAAAAACAGCTGGAGCTTGTTAAGGTAATTACACAGGGGAAAGGATAATGTACTGGGAACTCCTCAGAAGAATCTGAATTGTGGTGAGGGGAGAGAGATAAAAGCTCATTTAGGAACGACATGAACATGCTGCATATGTAGCTGTTTATCAGTAAATATCTCCACTGAAGTTAAGAAAAGCAGTACCTTAATAAATTAAGTAATTCCTGGTATGGTTACTGTACTGGTACCTCCTCAAAAGAATCTGGATTGTGGTGAGGGAACAGAGAAAAAAGCTCATTTAGGACCACACTTACGAAGGGGATAGGCAGCTGTATATCAGGTAGTAAACCTTCTGAGAATAAAAACAGCTGGAACTTGTTAAGGTAATTACACAGGGGAAAGGATAATGTACTGGGAACTCCTCAGAAGAATCTGATTTGTGGTGAGGGGAGGGGAGTAAACCTTCTGAGAATAAAAACAGCTGGAGCTTGTTAAGGTAATTACACAGGGGAAAGGATAATGTACTGGGAACTCCTCAGAAGAATCTGATTTGTTGTGAGGGGAGAGAGATAAAAGCTCATTTAGGAACGACATGAACATGCTGCGTAGGTAGCTGTTTATCAGTAAATATCGCCAATGAGTTTAAGATAAGCAGTAGCTTAATGAATTAAGTACTTCCTGGTATGGTTACTGTACTGGTAACTCCCCAAAAGAATCTGGATTGTGGTGAGGGAACAGAGAAATAAGCTCATTTAGGACCTGCACTTACGAAGGGGGTAGGCAGCTGTATATCAGGGAGTAAACCTTCTGAGAATAAAAACAGCTGGAGCTTGTTAAGGTAATAACACAGGGGAAAGGATAATGTACTGGGAACTCCTCAGAAGAATCTGATTTGTGGTGAGGGGAGAGATAAAAGCTCATTTAGGAACGACATGAACATGCTGCGTAGGTAGCTGTTCATGAGTAAATATCTCCACTGAGGTTAAGAAAAGCAGTAGCTTAATAAATTAAGTACTTCCTGGTATGGTTGCTGTACTGGTAACTCCCCAAAAGAATCTGGATTGTGATGAGGGAACAGAGAAAAAAGCTCATTTAGGCCCTGCACTTACGAAGGGGTAGGCAGCTGTATATCAGGGAGTAAACCTTCTGAGAATAAAAACAGCTGGAGCTTGTTAAGTTAATTATACCGCGGAAAGGATAATGTACTGGGAACTCCTCAGAAGAATCTGATTTGTGGTGATGGGAGAGAGATAAAAGCTCATGTAAGAACGACATGAACATGCTGCGTAGGTAGCTGTTTATCAGTAAATATCTCCACTGAGATTAAGAAAAGCAGTAGCTTAATAAATTAAGTACTTCGTGGTATGGTTACTGTACTGGTAACTCCCCAAAAGAATCTGGATTGTGGTGAGGGAACAGAGAAAAAAGCTCATTTAGGACCTGCACTTAGGAAGGGGGTAGGCAGCTGTATATCAGGGAGTAAACCTTCTGAGAATAAAAAACAGCTGGAGCTTGTTAAGGTAATTACACAGGGGAAAGGATAATGTACTGGGAACTCCTCAGAAGAATCTGATTTGTGGTGAGCGGAGGGAGTAAACCTTCTGAGAATAAAAACAGCTGGAGCTTGTTAAGGTAATTACACAGGGGAAAGGATAATGTACTGGGAACTCCTCAGAAAAATCTGATTTATGGTGACGGGAGAGAGATTAAAGCTCATTTAGGAACGACATGAACATGCTGCGTAGGTAGCTGTTTATCAGTAAATATCTCCACTGAGATTAAGAAAAGCAGTAGCTTAATACATTAAGTACTTCCTGGTATGGATACTGTACTGAAACTCCCAAAAGAATCTGGATTGTGGTGAGGGAACAGAGAAAAAAGATCATTTAGGAACGACATGAACGTGCTGCGTAGGTAGCTGTTTATCAATAATTATCTAAACAGAGATTAAGAAAAGCAGTAGATAAATAAATTAAGTACTTCCTGGTATGGTTACTGTACTGGTAACTCCCCAAAAGAACCTGGATTGTGGGAGAGAACAGAGAAAAAAGCTCATTTAAGACCTGCACTTACGAAGGGGTTAGGCAGCTGTATATCAGGGAGTAAACCTTCTGAGAATAAAAACAGCTGGAGGTGTTAAATTAATTACACAGGGGAAAGGATAATGTACTGGGAACTCCTCAGAAGAATCTGATTTTGTGGTGAGGGGATAGAGATAAAAGCTCATTTAAGAACGACATGAACATGCTGCGTAGGTAGCTGTTTATCAGTAAATATCTCCACTGAGATTAAGAAAAGCAGTAGCTTAATAAATTAAGTACTTCGTGGTATGGTTTACTGTACTGGTAACTCCCCAAAAGAATCTGGATTCTGGTGAGGGAACAGAGAAAAAAGCTCATTTAGGACCTGCACTTACGAAGGGGGTAGGCAGCTGTATATCAGGGAGTAAACCTTCTGAGAATTAAAACAGCTGGAGCTTGTTAAGGTAATTACACAGGGGAAAGGATAATGTACTTGGAACTCCTCAGAATAATCTGATTTGTGGTGAGGGGAGAGAGATAAAAGCTCATTTAGGAACGACATGAGCATGCTGCAAACGTAGCTGTTTATAAGTAAATATCTCCACTGAGATTAAGAAAAGCAGTAGGCGTAATAAAATAAGTACTTCCTGGTATGGTTACAGTACTGGTAACTCCCCACAAGATTCTGGATTGTGGTGAGGGAACAGAGAAAAAAGCTCATTTAGGACCTGCACTTACGAAGGTGGTAGGCAGTTTTATATCAGGGAGTAAACCTTCTGAGAATAAAAACAGCTGGAGCTTGTTAAGGTAATTACACAGGGGAAAGGATAATGCACTGGGAACTCCACAGAAAATCTGATTTGTGATGAGGGGAGAGAGATAAAAGCTCATTTAGGAACGACATGAACATGCTGCGTAGGTAGCTGTGTATCAGTAAATATGTCCACTGAGATTAAGAAAAGCAGTAGCTTAATAAATTAAGTACTTTCTGGTATGGTTACTGTACTGGTAACTCCCCAAAAGAATCTGGATTCTGGTGAGGGAACAGAGAAAAAAGCTCATTTAGGACCTGCACTTACGAAGGGGGTAGGCAGCGGTATATCAGGGAGTAAAACCCACTGAGAATAAAAACAGCTGGAGCGTGTTAAGGTAATAACACAGGGGAAAGGATAATGTACTGGGAACTCCTCAGAAGAATCTGATTTGTGGTGAGGGGAGAGAGATAAAAGCTCATTTAGGAACGACATGAACATGCTGCGTAGTTAGCTGTTTATCAGTAAATATCTCCACTGAGATTAAGAAAAGCAGTAACTTAATAAATTAAGTACTTCCTGGTATGGTTACTGTACTGGTAACTCCCCAAAAGAATCTGGATTGTGGTGAGGGAACAGAGAAAAAAGCTCATTTAGGACCTGCACTTACGAAGGGGGTAGGCAGCTGTATATCAGGGAGTAAACCTTCTGAGAATAAAAACAGCTGGAGCTTGTTAAGGTAATTACACAGGGGAAAGGATAATGTACTGGGAACTCCTCACAAGAATCTGATTTGTGGTGAGGGGAGAGAGATAAAAGCTCATTTAAGAAAGACATGAACATGCTGCTTAGGTAGGTGTTTATCAGTAAATATCTCCACTGAGATTAAGAAAAGCAGTAGCTTAATAAATTAAGTACTTCCTGGTATGGTTACTGTACTGGTAACTCCCCAAAAAATCTGGATTGTGGTGAGGGAACAGAGAAAATAGCTCATTTAGGACCTCCACTTACGAAGGGGTTAGTCAGCTGTCTATCAGGGAGTATCGCTTCTGAGAATAAAAACAGCTGAAGCTTGTTAAGGTATTTACACAGGGGAAAGGATAATGTACTGGGAACTCCTCAGAAGAATCTGATTTTTGGTGAGGGGAGAGAGATAAAAGCTCATTTAGGAACGACATGAACATGCTGGGTAGGTATCTGTTTATTAGTGAATATCTCCACTGAGATTAAGAAAAGCAGTAGCTTAATAAATTAAGTACTTCCTGGTATGGTTACTATACTGGTAACTCCCCAAAAGAATCTGGATTGTGGTGAGGGAATAGAGGAAAAATCTCATTTAGGACCTGCACTTACAGAGGGGTAGGCAGCTGTATTCAGGGAGTAAACATTCTGAGAATAAAAACAACTGGAGCTTGTTAAGGAAATTACACAGGGGAAAGGATAATGAACTGGGAACTCCTCAGAAGAATCCGATTAATGGTGACGGGAGAGAGATAAAAGCTCATTTAGGAACGACATGAATATGCTGCGTAGGTAGCTGTTTATCAGTAAATATCTCCACTGAGATTAAGAAAAGCAGTAGCTTAATAAATAAAGTACTTCCTGGTATGGTTACTGTACTGGTAACTCCCCAAAAGAATCTGGATTGTGGTGAGGGAAGAGAGAAAAAAGCTCATTTAGGACCTGCATTTACGAAGGGGTAGGCATTTCTATATCAGGGAGTAAACCGTCTGAGAATAAAAACAGCTGGAGCTTGTTAAGGTAATTACACAGGGGAAAGGATAATGTACTGGGAACTCCTCAGAAGAATCTGATTTTTGGTGAGGGGAGAGAGATAAAAGCTCATTATGAACGAAATGAACATGCTGTATACGTAGCTGTTTAACAGTAAAATATCTCCACTGAGATTAAGAAAAGCAGTAGCTTAATAAATTAAGTACTTCCTGGTATGGATACTGTACTGGAAACTCCCCAAAAGAATCTGGATTGTGGTGAGGGAACAGAGAAAAAAGATCATTTACTAACGACATGAACGTGCTGCGTAGGTAGCTGTTTTATCGTAAATATCTAAACTGAGATTAAGAAAAGCAGTAGATTAATAAATAAGTACTTCCTGGTATGGTTACTGTACTGGTAACTCCCCAAAAGAACCTGGATTGTGGTTAGAGAACAGAGAAAAAAGCTCATTAAGACCTGCCAATACGAAGGGGGTAGGCAGCTGTATACCAGGGAGTAAACCTTCTTAGAATAAAATCAGCTGTAGCTTGTTAAGGTAATTACACAGGGGAAAGTATAATGTACTGGGAACTCCTCAGAAGAATCTGATTTGTGGTGAGGGGACAGAGATAAAAGCTCATTTAGGAACGACATGAAACATGCTGCGTAGGTAGCTGTTTATCAGTAAATATCTAAACTGAGATTAAGAAAAGCAGTAGCTTAATAAGTTAAGTGCTTCCTGGTCTGGTTACTGTACTGTGACTCCACAAAAGAATCTGGATTGTGGTGAGGGAACAGAGAAAAAAGCTCATTTAGGACCTGCACTTACGAAGAGGGTAGGCAGTTGTATATCAGGGAGTAAACCTTCTGAGAATAAAACAGCTGGATCTTGTTAAGGTAATTTCACAGGGGGAAGGATAATGTACTGGGAACTCCTCAGAAGAATCTGATTTGTGGTGAGGGGGAGAGAGATAAAAGCTCATTTAGGAACGACATGAACATGCTGCGTAGGTAGCTGTTTATCAGTAAATATCACCACTGAGTTAAGAAAAGCAGTAGCTTAATAAATTAAGTACTTCCTGGTATGGTTACTGTACTGGTAACTCCCCAAAAGAATCTGGATTGTGGTGAGGGAACAGAGAAAAAAGCTCTCATTTAGGACCTGCACTTACGAATGGCGTAGTCAGTTGTATATCAGGGAGTAAACTTTCTGAGAATAAAAACAGCTGGACCTTGTAAGGTAAATACAGAGGGGAAAGGATAATATACTGGGAACTCCTCAGAAGAATCTGATTTGTGGTGAGGGGGAGAGAGATAAAAGCTCATTTAGGAACGACATGAACATGCTGCGTAGGGTAGCTGTTTATCAGTAAATATCTCACTGAGATTAAGAAAAGCAGTAGCTTAATAAATTAAGTACTTCCTGGTATGGATACTGTACTGGAAACTCCCCAAAAGAATCTGGATTGTGGTGAGGGAACAGAGAAAAAAGATCATTTACTAACGACATGAACGTGCTGCGTAGGTAGCTGTTTATCAGTAAATATCTAAACTGAGATTAGGAAAAGCAGTAGATTAATAAATTAAGTACTTCCTGGTATGGTTACTGTACTGGTAACTCCCCAAAAGAACCTGGATTGTGGTTAGAGAACAGAGAAAAAAGCTCATTTAAGACCTGCACTTACGAAGGGGGTAGGCAGCTGTATACCATGGAGTAAACCTTCTTAGAATAAAATCAGCTGTAGCTTGTTAAGGTAATTACACAGGGGAAAGGATAATGTACTGGGAACTCCTCAGAAGAATCTGATTTGTGGTGAGGGGACAGAGATAAAAGCTCATTTAGGAACGACATGAACATGCTGCGTAGGTAGCTGTTTATCAGTAAATATCTAAACTGAGATTAAGAAAAGCAGTAGCTTAGTAAGTTAAGTGCTTCCTGGTCTGGTTACTGTTCTGTGACTCCACAAAAGAATCTGGATTGTGGTGAGGGAACAGAGAAAAAAGCTCATTTAGGACCTGCACTTACGAAGGGGGTAGGCAGTTGTATATCAGGGAGTAAACCTTCTGAGAATAAAAACAGCTGGATCTTGTTAAGGTAATTACACAGGGGAAGGATAATGTACTGGGAACTCCTCAGAAGAATCTGATTTGTGGTGAGGGGAGAGAGATAAAAGCTCATTTAGGAACGACATGAACATGCTGCGTAGGTAGCTGTTTATCAGTAAATATCACCACTGAGTTAAGAAAAGCAGTAGCTTAATAAATTAAGTACTTCCTGGTATGGTTACTGTACTGGTAACTCCCCAAAAGAATCTGGATTGTGGTGAGGTAACAGAGAAAAAAAGCTCATTTAGGACCTGCACTTACGAATGGCGTAGTCAGTTGTATATCAGGGAGTAAACTTTCTGAGAATAAAAACAGCTGGACCTTGTAAGGTAAATACAGAGGGGAAAGGATAATGTACTGGAAACTCCTCAGAAGAATCTGATTTGTGGTGAGGGGAGAGAGATAAAAGCTCATTTAGGAACGACATGAACATGCTGCGTAGGTAGCTGTTTATCAGTAAATATCTCCACTGAGATTAAGAAAAGCAGTAGCTTAATAAATTAAGTACATACTGGTATGGTTACTGTACTGGTACTCCCCAAAAGAATCTAGATTGTGGTGAGTGAACAGAGAAAATAGCTCATTTAGGACCTGCAATTACGAAGGGGGTAGGCAGCTGTATATCAGGGAGTAAACCTTCTGAGAATAAAAACAGCTGGAGCTTGTTAAGGTAATTACACAGGGGAAAGGATAATGTACTGGGAACACCTCAGAAGAATCTGTTTTGTGGTGAGGGGAGAGAGATAAAAGCTCATTTAAGACGACTTGAACATGCTGCGTAGGTAGCTGTTTATCAGTAATATCTCCACTGAGATTAAGAAAAGCAGTAGCTTAATAAATTAAGTACTTCCTGGTATGGTTACTGTACTGGTAACTCCCCAAAAGAATCTGGATTGTGGTGAGGGAACAGAGAAAAAAGCTCATTTAGGACCTGCATTTACGAAGGGGGTAGGCAGCTGTATATCAGGGAGGAAACCTTCTGAGAATAAAAACAGCTGGAGCTTGTTAAGGTAATTACACAGGGAAAAGGATAATGTACTGGGAACTCCTCAGAAGAATCTGATTTTTGGTGAGGGGAGAGAGATAAAAGCTCATTTATGAAGGAAATGAAACATGCTGCATACGTAGCTGTTTATCAGTAAATATCTCCACTGAGATTAAGAAAAGCAGTAGCTTAATAAATTAAGTAGTTCCTGGTATGGATACTGTACTGGAAACTCCCCAAAAGAATCTGGATTGTGGTGAGGGAACAGAGAAAAAAGATCATTTAGGAACGACATGAACGTGCTGCATAGGTAGCTGTTTATCAGTAAATATCTAAACTGAGATTAAGAAAAGCAGTAGATTAATAAATTAAGTATTTCCTGGTATGGTTACTGTAGGCAGCTGTATGTCAGCGAGTAAACCTTCTGAGAATAAAAACAGCTGGAGCTTCTTAAGGTAATTACACAGAGTTAAGGATAATGTACTGGGAACTCCTCAGAAGAATCTGATTTGTGGTGAGGGGAGAGAGATAAAAGCTCATTTAGGAACGACAAGAACATGCTGCATAGGTAGCTGTTTATCAGTAAATATCTACACTGAGATTACGAAAAGCAGTAGCTTAATAAATAAAGTATTTCCTGGTATGGTTACTGTACTGGTACTCCCCAAAAGAATCTGGATTGTGGTGAGTGAACAGAGAAAAAAGCTCATTTAGGACCTGCAATTACGAAGGGGGTAGGCAGCTGTATATCAGGGAGTAAACCTTCTGAGAATAAAAACAGCTGGAGATTGTTAAGGTAATTACACAGGGGAAAGTATAATGTACTGGGAACTCCTCAGAGAATCTGATTTGTGGTGAGGGGAGAGAGATAAAAGCTCATTTAGGAACGACATGAACATGCTGCGTAGGTAGCTGTTCATCAGTTAATATCTCCACTGAGATTAAAAAAAGCAGTATCTTAATAATTTAAGTACTTCCTGGTATGGTTACTGTACTGGTAACTACCCAAAAGAATCTGGATTGTGGTGAGGGAACAGAGAAAAAAGCTCATTTAGGACCTGCACTTACGAAGGGGGTAGGCAGCTGTATATCAGGGAGTAAACCTTCTGAGAATAAAAACAGCTGGAGCTTGTTAAGGTAATAACACAGGGGAAAGTATAATGTACTGGGAACTCCTCAGAAGAATCTGATTTGTGGTGAGGGGAGAGAGATAAAAGCTCATTTAGGAACGACATGAACATGCTGCGTAGGTAGCTGTTTATCAGTAAATATCTCCACTGAGATTAAGAAAAGCAGTAGCTTAATAAATTAAGTACTTCCTGGTATGGTTACTGTACTGGTAACTCCCCAAAAGAATCTGGATTGTGGTGAGGGAACAGAGAAAAAAGCTCATTTTGGAACGACATGACATGCTGCGTAGGTAGCTGTTTATCAGTAAATATCTCCACTGAGATTAAGAAAAGCATTAGCTTAATAAATTAAGTACTTCCTGGTATGGTTACTGTACTGGTAACTCCCCAAAAGAATCTGGATTGTGGTGAGGGAACAGAGAAAAAAGCTCATTTAGGACCTGCACTTACGAAGGGTGTAGGCAGCTGTATATCAGGGAGTAAACCTTCTGAGAATATAAACAGCTGGAGCTTGTTAAGGTAATTACACAGAGGAAAGGATAATGTACTGGGAACTCCTCAGAAGAATCTGATTTGTGGTGAGGGGAGAGAGATAAAAGCTCATTTAGGAACGACATGAACATGCTGCGTAGGTAGCTGTTTATCAGTAAATATCTCCACTGAGATTAAGAAAAGCAGTTGCATAATAAATTAAGTACTTCCTGGTATGGTTACTATACTGGAAACTCCCCAAAAGAATCTGGAGTGTGGTGAGGGAACAGAGAAAAAAGCTCATTTAGGACCGGCACTTACGAAGGGGGTAGGCAGCAGTATAATCAGGGAGTAAACCTTCTGAGAATAAAAACAGCTGGAGCTTGTTAAGGTAATTACACAGGGGAAAGGATAATGTACTGGGAACTCCTCAGAAGAATCTGATTTGTGGTGAGTTGAGAGAGATAAAAGCTCATTTAGGAACGACATGAACATGCTGCGTAGGTAGCTGTTTATCAGTAAATATCTCCACTGAGATTAAGAAAAGCAGTAGCTTAATAAATTAAGTACTTCCTGGTATGGTTACTGTACTGGTAAACTCCCCAAAAGAATCTGGATTGTGGTGAGGGAACAGAGAAAAAAGTTTATTTAGGACCTGCACTTAAGAAGGGTGTAGGCAGCTGTATATCAGGGAGTAAACCTTCTGAGAATAAAAACAGCTGGAGCTTGTTAAGGTAATTACACAGGGGAAAGGATAATGTACTGGGAACTCCTCAGAAGAATCTGATTTGTGGTGAGGGGAGAGAGATAAAAGCTCATTTAGGAACGACATGAACATGCTGCGTAGGTAGCTGTTTATCAGTAAATATCTCCACTGAGATTAAGAAAAGCAGTAGCTTAATAAATTAAGTACTTCCTGGTATGGTTACTGTACTGGTAACTCCCCAAAAGAATCTGGATTGTGGTGAGGGAACAGAGAAAAAAGCTCATTTAGGAACGACATGAACATGCTGCGTACGTAGCTGTTTATCGGTAAATATCTCCACTGAGATTAAGAAAATCAGTAGCTTAATAAATTAGTATTTGCTGGTATGGTTACTGTACTGGTAACTCCCCAAATAATCTGGATTGTGTGAGGGAACAGAGAAAAAAGCAAATTTAGGACCTGCACTTACGAAGGGGGTAGGCAGCTGTATATCAGGGAGTAAACCTTCGGAGAATAAAAACAGCTGGAGCTTGTTAAGGTAATTACACAGGGGAAAGGATAATGTACTGGGAACCCCTCAGAAGAATCTGATTTGTGGTGAGGGGAGAGAGATAAAAGCTCATTTAGGAACGACATGAACATGCTGCGTATGTAGCTGTTTATCATTGAATATCTCCACTGAGATTAAGAAAAGCAGTAGCTTAATAAATTAAGTACTTCCTGGTATGGTTACTGTACTGGTAACTCCCCAAAAGAACCTGGATTGTGGGAGGAGAACAGAGAAAAAAGCTCATTTAAGACCTGCACTTACGAAGGGGTTAGGCAGCTGTATATCAGGGAGTAAACCTTCTGAGAATAAAAACAGCTGGAGCTTCTTAAGGTAATTACACTGGGGAAAGGATAATGTACTGGGAACTCCTCAGAAGAATCTGATTTGTGGTGAGGGAGAGAGAAAAAAGCTCATTTAGGAACGACGTGAACATGCTGCGTATGTAGGTGTTTATCAGTAAATATCTCCACTGAGATTAAGAAAAGCAGTAGCTTAATAAATTAAGTACTTCCTGGTATGGATACTGTACTGGTAACTCCCCAAAAGAATCTGGATTGTGGTGAGGTAACAGAGAAAAAAGCTCATTTAGGACCTGCACTTACGAAGGGGGTAGGCAGCTGTATATCAGGGAGTAAACCTTCTGAGAATAAAAACAAGCTGGTGCTTGTTAAGTAAATTACACAGGGGAAACGATAATGTACTGGGAACTCCTCAGAAGAATCTGATTTGTGGTGAGGGGAGTGAGATAAAAGCTCATTTAGGAACGAAATGAACATGCTGCATACGTAGCTGTTTATCAGTAAATATCTCCACTGAGATTAAGAAAAGCAGTAGCTCAATAAATTAAGTACTTCCTGGTATGGATACTGTACTGGAAACTCCCCAAAAGAATCTGAATTGTGGTGAGGGAAAAGAGAAAAAAGCTCATTTAGGAACGACATGAACATGCTGCGTAGGTAGCTGTTTATCAGTAAATTTCTCCACTGAGATTAAGAAAATCAGTAGCTTAATAATTAAGTATTTGCTGGTATGGTTACTGTACTGGTAACTCCCCAAAGAATCTGGATTGTGGTGAGGGAACAGAGAAAAAAGCAAATTTAGGACCTGCACTTACGAAGTGGGTAGGCAGCTGTATATCAGGGAGTAAACCTTCGGAGAATAAAAACAGCTGGAGCTTGTTAAGGTAATTACACAGGGGAAAGGATAATGTACTGGGAACTCCTCAGAAGAATCTGAATTGTGGTGAGGGGAGAGAGATAAAAGCTCATTTAGGAACGACATGAACATGCTGCGTATGTAGCTGTTTATCAGTAAATATCTCCACTGAGGTTAAGAAAAGCAGTAGCTTAATAAATTAAGTACTTCCTGGTATGGTTACTGTACTGGTACCTCCTCAAAAGAATCTGGATTGTGGTGAGGGAACAGAGAAAAAAGCTCATTTAGGACCACACTTACGAAGGGGATAGGCAGCTGTATATCAGGTAGTAAACCTTCTGAGAATAAAAACAGCTGGAACTTGTTAAGGTAATTACACAGGGGAAAGGATAATGTACTGGGAACTCCTCAGAAGAATCTGATTTGTGGTGAGGGGAGGGAGTAAACCTTCTGAGAATAAAAACAGCTGGAGCTTGTTAAGGTAATTACACAGGGGAAAGGATAATGTACTGGGAACTCCTCAGAAGAATCTGATTGTTGTGAGGGGAGAGAGATAAAAGCTCATTTAGGAACGACATGAACATGCTGCGTAGGTAGCTGTTTATCAGTAAATATCGCCAATGAGATTAAGATAAGCAGTAGCTTAATAAATTAAGTACTTCCTGGTATGGTTACTGTACTGGTAACTCCCAAAAGAATCTGGATTGTGGTGAGGGAACAGAGAAATAAGCTCATTTAGGACCTGCACTACGAAGGGGGTAGGCAGCAGTATATCAGGGAGTAAACCTTCTGAGAATAAAAACAGCTGGAGCTTGTTAAGGTAATAACACAGGGGAAAGGATAATGTACTGGGAACTCCTCAGAAGAATCTGATTTGTGGTGAGGGGGAGAGATAAAAGCTCATTTAGGAACGACATGAACATGCTGCGTAGGTAGCTGTTCATGAGTAAATATCTCCACTGAGGTTAAGAAAAGCAGTAGCTTAATAAATTAAGTACTTCCTGGTATGGTTGCTGTACTGGTAACTCCCCAAAAGAATCTGGATTGTGATGAGGGAACAGAGAAAAAAGCTCATTTAGGCCCTGCACTTACGAAGGGGGTAGGCAGCTGTATATCAGGGAGTAAACCTTCTGAGAATAAAAACAGCTGGAGCTTGTTAAGTTAATTATACCGGGGAAAGGATAATGTACTGGGAACTCCTCAGAAGAATCTGATTTGTGGTGAGGGGAGAGAGATAAAAGCTCATGTAAGAACGACATGAACATGCTGCGTAGGTAGCTGTTTATCAGTAAATATCTCCACTGAGATTAAGAAAAGCAGTAGCTTAATAAATTAAGTACTTCGTGGTATGGTTACTGTACTGGTAACTCCCCAAAAGAATCTGGATTGTGGTGAGGGAACAGAGAAAAAAGCTCATTTAGGACCTGCACTTAGGAAGGGGGTAGGCAGCTGTATATCAGGGAGTAACCTTCTGAGAATAAAAACAGCTGGAGCTTGTTAAGGTAATTACACAGGGGAAAGGATAATGTACTGGGAACTCCTCAGAAGAATCTGATTTGTGGTGAGCGGAGGGAGTAAACCTTCTGAGAATAAAAACAGCTGGAGCTTGTTAAGGTAATTACACAGGGGAAAGGATAATGTACTGGGAACTCCTCAGAAGAATCTGATTTATGGTGACGGGGAGAGAGATTAAAGCTCATTTAGGAACGACATGAACATGCTGCGTAGGTAGCTGTTTATCAGTAAATATCTCCACTGAGATTAAGAAAAGCAGTAGCTTAATACATTAAGTACTTCCTGGTATGGATACTGTACTGGAAACTCCCCAAAAGAATCTGGATTGTGGTGAGGGAACAGAGAAAAAAGATCATTTAGGAACGACATGAACGTGCTGCGTAGGTAGCTGTTTATCAATAATTATCTAAACTGAGATTAAGAAAAGCAGTAGATAAATAAATTAAGTACTTCCTGGTATGGTTACTGTACTGGTAACTCCGCATATGGGTCTACCTGACCTAGACAAGGGATGGGAAAACAGGTTGTAAGATATCACAAGAAATGTACACAATGCCCTACTATGTAACTGCACCCTCTTTGCACAGCACCTTGTAAAAAAAAAAATTTATGTTCAATTGATAATAAAAAAAAAATAAAAAATAAATAAAAAAAAAAAAAAAAAAAAAAAGAAAAGCAGTAGCTTAATAAATTAAGTACTTCCTGGTTTGGTTACTGTACTGGTAACTCCCCAAAAGAATCTGGATTGTGGTGAGGGAAGAGAGAAAAAGGTCATTTAGGACCTGCACTTACGAAGGGGGGTAGGCAGTGGTATACCAGGGAGTAAACCTTCTGAGAATAAAAACAGCTGGAGCTTGTTAAGGTAATTACACAGGGGAAAGGATAATGTACTGGGAACTCCTCAGAAGAATCTGATTTGTGGTGAGGGGAGTGAGATAAAAGCTCATTTAGGAACGAAATGAACATGCTGCATACGTAGCTGTTTATCAGTAAATATCTCCACTGAGATTAAGAAAAGCAGTAGCTTAATAAATTAAGTACTTCCTGGTATGGTTACTGTACTGGTAACTCCCCAAAAGAACCTGGATTGTGGGAGAGAACAGAGAAAAAGCTCATTTAAGACCTGCACTTACGAAGGGGTTAGGCAGCTGTATATCAGGGAGTAAACCTTCTGAGAATAAAACAGCTGGATCTTCTTAAGGTAATTACACAGGGGAAAGGATAATGTACTGGGAACTCCTCAGAAGATTCTGATTTGTGGTGAGGGGAGAGAGATAAAAGCTCATTTAGGAACGACGTGAACATGCTGCGTAGGTAGGTGTTTATCAGTAAATATCTCCACTGAGATTAAGAAAAGCAGTAGCTTAATAAATTAAGTACTTCCTGGTATGGTTACTGTACTGGTAACTCCCCAAAAGAATCTGGATTGTGGTGAGGTAACAGAGAAAAAAGCTCATTTAGGACCTGCACTTACGAAGGGGGTAGGCAGCTGTATATCAGGGAGTAAACCTTCTGAGAATAAAAACAGCTGGAGCTTGTTAAGGTAATTGCACAGGGGAAAGGATAATGTACTGGGAACTCCTCAGAAGAATCTGATATGTGGTGAGGGGAGAGAGATAAAAGCTCATTTAGGAACGACATGAACATGCTGCGTAGGTAGCTGTTTATCAGTAAATATCTCCACTGAGATTAAGAAAAGCAGTAGCTCAATAAATTAAGTACTTCCTGGTATGGTTACTGTACTGGTAACTCCCCAAAAGAATCTGGATTGTGGTGAGGGAACAGAGAAAAAAGCTCATTTAGGACCTGCACTTACGAAGGGGGTAGGCAGCTGTATATCAGGGAGTAAATCTTCTGAGAATAAAAACAGCTGGAGCTTGTTAAGGTAATTACACAGGGGAAAGGATAATGTACTGGGAACTCCTCAGAAGAATCTGATTTGTGGTGTGGGGAGAGAGATAAAAGCTCATTTAGGAACGACATGAACATGCTGCGTATGTAGCTGTTTATCAGTAAATATCTCCACTGAGGTTAAGAAAAGCAGTAGCTTAATAAATTAATTACTTCCTGGTATGGTACTGTACTGGTACCTCCTCAAAATAATCTGGATTGTGGTGAGGGAACAGAGAAAAAAGCTCATTTAGGACCACACTTACGAAGGGGATAGGCAGCTGTATATCAGGGAGTAAACCTTCTGAGAATAAAAACAGCTGGAGCTTGTTAAGGTAATTACACAAGGGAATGGATAATGTACTGGGAACTCCTCAGAAGAATCTGATTTGTGGTGAGGGGAGAGAGATAAAAGCTCATTTAAGAACGACATGAACATGCTGGGTAGGTAGCTGTTTATTAGTGAATATCTCCACTGAGATTAAGAAAAGCAGTAGCTTAATAAATTAAGTACTTCCTGGTATGGTTACTATACTGGTAACTCCCCAAAAGAATCTGGATTGTGGTGAGGGAATAGAGGAAAATCTCATTTAGGACCTGCACTTACAGAGGGGTAGGCAGCTGTATATCAGGGAGTAAACATTCTGAGAATAAAAACAACTGGAGCTTGTTAAGGTAATTACACAGGGGAAAGGATAATGAACTGGGAACTCCTCAGAAGAATCCGATTAATGGTGACGGGAGAGAGATAAAAGCTCATTTAGGAACGACATGAATATGCGGCGTAGGTAGCTGTTTATCAGTAAATATCTCCACTGAGATTAAGAAAAGCAGTAGCTTAATAAATAAAGTACTTCCTGGTATGGTTACTGTACTGGTAACTCCCCAAAAGAATCTGGATTGTGGTGAGGGAAGAGAGAAAAAAGCTCATTTAGGACCTGCACTTACGAAGGGGGGTAGGCATTTCTATATCAGGGAGTAAACCGTCTGAGAATAAAAACAGCTGGAGCTTGTTAAGGTAATTACACAGGGGAAAGGATAATGTACTGGGAACTCCTCAGAAGAATCTGATTTTTGGTGAGGGGAGAGAGATAAAAGCTCATTTATGAACGAAATGAACATGCTGTATACGTAGCTGTTTATCAGTAAATATCTCCACTGAGATTAAGAAAAGCAGTAGCTTAATAAATTAAGTACTTCCTGGTATGGATACTGTACTGGAAACTCCCCAAAAGAATCTGGATTGTGGTGAGGGAACAGAGAAAAAAGATCATTTACTAACGACATGAACGTGCTGCGTAGGTAGCTGTTTATCAGTAAATATCTAAACTGAGATTAAGAAAAGCTGTAGATTAATAAATTAAGTACTTCCTGGTATGGTTACTGTACTGGTAACTCCCCAAAAGAACCTGGATTGTGGTTAGAGAACAGAGAAAAAAGCTCATTTAAGACCTGCACTTACGAAGGGGGTAGGCAGCTGTATACCAGGGAGTAAACCTTCTTAGAATAAAATCAGCTGTAGCTTGTTAAGGTAATTACACAGGGGAAAGGATAATGTACTGGGAACTCCTCAGAAGAATCTGATTTGTGGTGAGGGGACAGAGATAAAAGCTCATTTAGGAACGACATGAACATGCTGCGTAGGTAGCTGTTTATCAGTAAATATCTAAACTGAGATTAAGAAAAGCAGTAGCATAATATGTTAAGTGCTTCCTGGTCTGGTTACTGTACTGTGACTCCACGAAAGAATCTGGATTGTGGTGAGGGAACAGAGAAAAAAAGCTCATTAGGACCTGCACTTACGAAGGGGGTAGGCAGTTGTATATCAGGGAGTAAACCTTCTGAGAATAAAAACAGCTGGATCTTGTTAAGGTAATTACACAGGGGGAAGGATAATGTACTGGGAACTCCTCAGAAGAATCTGATTTGTGGTGAGGGGAGAGAGATAAAAGCTCATTTAGGAACGACATGAACATGCTGCGTAGGTAGCTGTTTATCAGTAAATATCACCACTGAGTTAAGAAAAGCAGTAGCTTAATAAAATTAAGTACTTCCTGGTATGGTTACTGTACTGGTAACTCCCCAAAAGAATCTGGATTGTGGTGAGGGAACAGAGAAAAAAGCTCATTTAGGACCTGCACTTACGAATGGCGTAGTCAGTTGTATATCAGGGAGTAAACTTTCTGAGAGTAAAAACAGCTGGACCTTGTAAGGTAAATACACAGGGGAAAGGATAATGTACTGGGAACTCCTCAGAAGAATCTGATTTGTGGTGAGGGGAGAGAGATAAAAGCTCATTTAGGAACGACATGAACATGCTGCGTAGGTAGCTGTTTATCAGTAAATATCTCCACTGAGATTAAGAAAAGCAGTAGCTTAATAAATTAAGTACTTACTGGTATGGTTACTGTACTGGTACAACCCAAAAGAATCTGGATTGTGGTGAGTGAACAGAGAAAATAGCTCATTAGGACTGCAATTACGAAGGGGGTAGGCAGCTGTATATTAGGGAGTAAACCTTCTGAGAATAAAAACAGCTGGAGCTTGTTAAGGTAATTACACAGAGGAAAGGATAATGTACTGGGAACACCTCAGAAGAATCTGTTTTGTGGTGAGGGGAGAGAGATAAAAGCTCATTTAAGAACGACTTGAACATGCGGCGTAGGTAGCTGTTTATCAGTAAATATCTCCACTGAGATTAAGAAAAGCAGTAGCTTAATAAATTAAGTAATTCCTGGTATGGTTACTGTACTGGTAACTCCCAAAAGAATCTGGATTGTGGTGAGGGAACAGAGAAAAAAGCTCATTTAGGACCTGCACTTACGAAGGGGGTAGGCAGCTGTATATCAGGGAGGAAACCTTCTGAGAATAAAAACAGCTGGAGCTTGTTAAGGTAATTACACAGGGGAAAGGATAATGTACTGGGAACTCCTCAGAAGAATCTGATTTGTGGTGCCGGGAGAGAGATAAAAGCTCCTTTAGGAACGACATGAACATGCTGCGTAGGTAGCTGTTTATCATTAAATATCTCCACTGAGATTAAGAAAAGCAGTAGCGTAATAAATTAAGTACTTCCTGTTTGGTTACTGTACTGGTAACTCCCCAAAAGAATCTGGATTGTGGTGAGGGAACAGACAAAAAAGCTCATTAGGACCTGCACTTACGAAGGGGGTAGGCAGTGGTATACCAGGGAGTAAACCTTCTGAGAATAAAAACAGCTGGAGCTTGTTAAGGTAATTACACAGGGGAAACGATAATGTACTGGGAACTCCTCAGAAGAATCTGATTTGTGGTGAGGGGAGTGAGATAAAAGCTCATTTAGGAACGAAATGAACATGCTGCATACGTAGCTGTTTATCAGTAAATATCTCCACTGAGATTAAGAAAAGCAGTAGCTTAATAAATTAAGTACTTCCTGGTATGGTTACTGTACTGGTAACTCCCCAAAAGAACCTGGATTGTGGGAGAGAACAGAGAAAAAAGCTCATTTAAGACCTGCACTTACGAAGGGGTTAGGCAGCTGTATATCAGGGAGTAAACCTTCTGAGAATAAAAACAGCTGGATCTTCTTAAGGTAATTACACAGGGGAAAGGATAATGTACTGGGAACTCCTCAGAAGAATCTGATTTGTGGTGAGGGGAGAGAGATAAATGCTCATTTAGGAACGACGTGAACATGCTGCGTAGGTAGGTGTTTATCAGTAAATATCTCCACTGAGATTAAGAAAAGCAGTAGCTTAATAAATTAAGTACTTCCTGGTATGGTTACTGTACTGGTAACTCCCCAAAAGAATCTGGATTGTGGTGAGGTAACAGAGAAAAAAGCTCATTTAGGACCTGCACTTACGAAGGGGGTAGGCAGCTGTATATCAGGGAGTAAACCTTCTGAGAATAAAAACAGCTGGAGCTTGTTAAGGTAATTACACAGGGGAAAGGATAATGTACTGGGAACTCCTCAGAAGAATCTGATTTGTTGTGAGGGGAGAGAGATAAAAGCTCATTTAGGAACGACATGAACATGCTGTGTAGGTAGCTGTTTATCAGTAAATATCTCCAATGAGATTAAGATAAGCAGTAGCTTAATAAATTAAGTACTTCCTGGTATGGTTACTGTACTGGTAACTCCCCAAAAGAATCTGGATTGTGGTGAGGGAACAGAGAAAAAAGCTCATTTAGGACCTGCACTTAGGAAGGGGCTAGGCAGCTGTATATCAGGGAGTAAACCTTCTGAGAATAAAAACAGCTGGAGCTTGTTAAGGTAATTACACAGGGGAAAGGATAATGTACTGGGAACTCCT
This sequence comes from Perognathus longimembris pacificus, assembly GCF_023159225.1. Classification (NCBI taxonomy): domain Eukaryota; kingdom Metazoa; phylum Chordata; class Mammalia; order Rodentia; family Heteromyidae; genus Perognathus; species Perognathus longimembris. The sequence goes on along the minus strand of NW_025958997.1, from coordinate 25,185 downwards.
CAGAAGAATCTGATTTGTGGTGAGCGGAGGGAGTAAACCTTCTGAGAATAAAAACAGCTGGAGCTTGTTAAGGTAATTACACAGGGGAAAGGATAATGTACTGGGAACTCCTCAGAAGAATCTGATTTGTGGTGTGGGGAGAGAGATAAAAGCTCTTTAGGAACGACATGAACATGCTGCGTATGTAGCTGTTTATCAGTAAATATCTCCACTGAGGTTAAGAAAAGCAGTAGCTTAATAAATTAAGTACTTCCTGGTATGGTTACTGTACTGGTACCTCCTCAAAAGGATCTGGATTGTGGTGAGGGAACAGAGAAAAAAGCTCATTTAGGACCACACTTACGAAGGGGGTAGGCAGCTGTATATCAGGGAGTAAACCTTCTGAGAATAAAAACAGCTGGAGGTGTTAAATTAATTACAAAGGGGAAAGGATAATGTACTGGGAACACCTCAGAAGAATCTGATTTGTGGTGAGGGGAGAGAGATAAAAGCTCATTTAAGAACGACATGAACATGCTGCGTAGGTAGCTGTGTATCAGTAAATATCTCCACTGAGATTAAGAAAAGCAGTAGCTTAATAAATTAAGTACTTCGTGGTATGGTTACTGTACTGGTAACACCCCAAAAGAATCTGGATTGTGGTGAGGGAACAGAGAAAAAAGCTCATTTAGGACCTGCACTTACGAAGGGGTAGGCAGCTGTATATCAGGGAGTAAACCTTCTGAGAATAAAAACAGCTGGAGCTTGTTAAGGTAATTACACAGGGGAAAGGATAATGTACTGGGAACTCCTCAGAAGAATCTGATTTGTGGTGCCGGGAGAGAGATAAAAGCTCCTTTAGGAACGACATGAACATGCTGCGTAGGTAGCTGTTTATCAGTAAATATCTCCACTGAGATTAAGAAAAGCAGTAGCTTAATAAATTAAGTACTTCCTGGTATGGTTACTGTACTGGTAACTCCCCAAAAGAATCTGGATTGTGGTGAGGGAAGAGAGAAAAAAGCTCATTTAGGACCTGCACTTACGAAGGGGGTAGGCAGTTGTATACCAGGGAGTAAACCATCTGAGAATAAAAACAGCTGGAGCTTGTTAAGGTAATTACACAGGGGAAACGATAATGTACTGGAACTCCTCAGAAGAATCTGATTTGTGGTGAGGGGAGTGAGATAAAAGCTCATTTAGGAACGAAATGAACATGCTGCATACGTAGCTGTTTATCAGTAAATATCTCCACTGAGATTAAGAAAAGCAGTAGCTTAATAAATTAAGTACTTCCTGGTATGGATACTGTACTCTAAACTCCCCAAAAGAATCTGAATTGTGGTGAGGGAACAGAGAAAAAAGCTCATTTAGGAACGACATGAACATGCTGCGTAGGTAGCTGTTTATCAGTAAATTTCTCCACTGAGATTAAGAAAATCAGTAGCTTAATAAATTAAGTACTTCCTGGTATGGTTACTGTACTGGTAACTCCCCAAAGAATCTGGATTGTGGTGAGGGAACAGAGAAAAAAGCAAATTTAGGACCTGCACTTACGAAGGGGGTAGGCAGCTGTATATGAGGAAGTAAACCTTCGGAGAATAAAAACAGCTGGAGCTTGTTAAGGTAATTACACAGGGGAAAGGATAATGTACTGGGAACTCCTCAGAAGAATCTGATTTGTGGTGAGGGGAGAGAGATAAAAGCTCATTTAGGAACGACATGAACATGCTGCGTATGTAGCTGTTTATCAGTGAATATCTCCACTGAGATTAAGAAAAGCAGTAGCTTAATAAATTAAGTACTTCCTGGTATTGTTACTATACTGGTAACTCCCCAAAAGAATCTGGATTGTGGTGAGGGGAACAGAGGAAAAATCTCATTTAGGACCTGCACTTACAAAGGGGGTAGGCAGCTGTATATCAGGGAGTAAACATTCTGAGAATAAAAACAGCTGGAGCTTGTTAAGGTAATTACACAGGGGAAAGGATAATGTACTGGGAACTCCTCAGAAGAATCTGATTTGTGGTGACGGGAGAGAGATTAAAGCTCATTTAGGAACGACATGAACATGCTGCGTAGGTAGCTGTTTATCAGTAAATATCTCCACTGAGATTAAGAAAAGCAGTAGCTTAATACATTAAGTACTTCCTGGTATGGATACTGTACTGGAAACTATCCAAAAGAATGTGGATTGTGGTGAGGGAACAGAGAAAAAAGATCATTTAGGAACGACATGAACGTGCTGGGTAGGTAGCTGTTTATCAATAAATATCTAAACTGAGATTAAGAAAAGCAGTAGATAAATAAATTAAGTACTTCCTGGTATGGTTACTGTACTGGTAACTCCCCAAAAGAACCTGGATTGTGGTGAGGGAACAGAGAAAAAAGCTCATTTAGGACCTGCACTTACGAAGGGGGTAGGCAGCTGTATATCAGGGAGTAAACCTTCTGAGAATAAAAACAGCTGGAGCTTGTTATGGTAATTACACAGGGGAAAGGATAATATACTGGGAACTCCTCAGAAGAATCTGATTTGTGGTGAGGGCAGGGAGTAAACCTTCTGAGAATAAAAACTGCTGGAGCTTGTTAAGTTAATTACACAGTTAAAGGATAATGTACTGGGAACTCCTCAGAAGAATCTGATTTGTTGTGAGGGGAGAGAGATAAAAGCTCATTTAGGAACGACATGAACATGCTGCGTAGGTAGCTGTTTATCAGTAAATATCTCCAATGAGATTAAGATAAGCAGTAGCTTAATAAATTAAGTACTTCCTGGTATGGTTACTGTACTGGTAACTCCCCAAAAGAATCTGGATTGTGGTGAGGGAACAGAGAAATAAGCTCATTTAGGACCTGCACTTACGAAGGGGGTAGGCAGCTGTATATCAGGGAGTAAACCTTCTGAGAATAAAAACAGCTGGAGCTTGTTAAGGTAATTACACAGGGGAAAGGATAATGTACTGGGAACTCCTCAGAAGAATCTGATTTGTGGTGTGGGGAGAGAGATAAAAGCTCATTTAGGAACGACATGAACATGCTGCGTAGGTAGCTGTGTATCAGTAAATATCTCCACTGAGATTAAGAAAAGCAGTAGCTTAATAAATTAAGTACTTTCTGGTATGGTTACTGTACTGGTAACTCCCCAAAAGAATCTGGATTCTGGTGAGGGAACAGAGAAAAAAGCTCATTTAGGACCTGCACTTACGAAGGGGGTAGGCAGCTGTATATCAGGGAGTAAACCCTCTGAGAATAAAAACAGCTGGAGCGTGTTAAGGTAATAACACAGGGGAAAGGATAATGTACTGGGAACTCCTCAGAAGAATCTATTTGTGGTGAGGTGAGAGAGATAAAAGCTCATTTAGGAACGACATGAACATGCTGCGTAGTTAGCTGTTTATCAGTAAATATCTCCACTGAGATTAAGAAAAGCAGTAGCTTAATAAATTAAGTACTTCCTGGTATGGATACTGTAATGTTAACTCCCCAAAAGAATCTGTATTGTGGTGAGCTAACAGAGAAAAAAAGCTCATTTAGGAACGACATGAACATGTTGCGTACCTAGCTGTTTATCAGTAAATATCTCCACTGAGATTAAGAAAAGCAGTAGCTTAATAAATTAAGTACTTCCTGTATGGTTACTGTACTGGTAACTCCCCAAAAGAATCTGGATTGTGGTGAGGGAACAGAGAAAAAAGATCATTTATGATCTGCACTTACGAAAGGGGTAGGCAGCTGTATATCAGGGAGTAAACCCTCTGAGAATAAAAACAGCTGGAGCGTGTTAAGGTAATAACACAGGGGAAAGGATAATGTACTGGGAACTCCTCAGAAGAATCTGATTTGTGGTGAGGGGAGAGAGATAAAAGCTCATTTAGGAACGACATGAACATGCTGCATAGTTAGCTGTTTATCAGTAAATATCTCCACTGAGATTAAGAAAAGCAGTAACTAAATAAATTAAGTACTTCCTGGTATGGTTACTGTACTGGTAACTCCCCAAAAGAATCTGGATTGTGGTGAGGGAACAGAGAAAAAAGCTCATTTAGGACCTGCACTTACGAAGGGGGTAGGCAGCTGTATATCAGGGAGTAAACCTTCTGAGAATAAAAACAGCTGGAGCTTGTTAAGTAATTACACAAGGGAAAGGATAATGTACTGGGAACTCCTCAGAAGAATCTGATTTGTGGTGAGGGGAGAGAGATAAAAGCTCATTTAAGAACGACATGAACATGCTGCGTAGGTAGCTGTTTATCAGTAAATATCTCCACTGAGATTAAGAAAAGCAGTAGCTTAATAAATTAAGTCCTTCCTGGTATGGTTACTGTAATGGTAACTCCCCAAAAGAATCTGGAATGTGGTGAGAGAACAGAGAAAAAAGCTCATTTAGGACCTGCACTTACGAAGGGGGTAGGCAGCTGTATATCAGGGAGTAAACCTTCTGAGAATAAAAACAGCTGGAGCTTGTTAAGGTAATTACACAGGGGAAAGGATAATGTACTGGGAATTCCTCAGAAGAATCTGATTTGTGGTGAGGGGAGAGAGATAAAAGCTCATTTAAGAACGACATGAACATGCTGCATACGTTGCTGTTTATCAGTAAATATCTCCACTGAGATCAAGAAAAGCAGTAGCTTAATAAATTAAGTACTTCCTGGTATGGATACTGTACTGGTAACTCCCCAAAAGAATCTGGATTGTGGTGAGGGAACAGAGAAAAAAAGCTCATTTAGGAACAGCATGAACATGCTGCGTAGGTAGCTGTTTATCAGTAAATATCTCCACTGAGATTAAGAAAAGCAGTAGCTTAATAAATTAAGTACTTCCTGGTATAGTTACTGTACTGGTAACTCCCCAAAAGAATCTGGATTGTGGTGAGGGAACAGAGAAAAAAGCTCATTTAGGACCTGCACTTACGATGGGATAGGCAGCTGTATATAAGGGAGTCAACCTTCAGAGAATAAAAACAGCTGGAGCTTGTTAAGGTAATTACACAGGGGAAAGGATAATGTACTGGGAATTCCTCAGAAGAATCTGATTTGTGGTGAGGGGAGAGAGATAAAAGCTCATTTAGGAAGGACATGAACATGCTGCGTAAGTAGCTGTTTATCAGTAAATATCTCCACTGAGATTAAGAAAAGCAGTAGCTTAATAAATTAAGTACTTCCTAGTATGGTTACTGTACTGGTAACACCCCTAAAGAATCTGGATTGTCGTGATTTAACAGAGAAAAAAAGCTCATTTAGTACCTGCACTTACGAAGGGGGTAGGCAGCAGTATATCAGGGAGTAAACCTTCTGAGAATAAAAACAGCTGGAGCTTGTTAAGGTAATTACACATGGGAAAGGATAATGTACTTGAAACTCCTTAGAAGAATCTGATTTGTGGTGAGGGGAGAGAGATAACAGCTCATTTAGGAACGATATGAACATGCTGCGTAGGTAGCTGTTTATCAGTAAATATCTCCACTGAGATTAAGAAAAGCAGTAGCTTAATAAATTAAGTACTTCCAGGTATGGTTACTGTACTGGTAACTCCCCAAAAGAATCTGTATTGTGGTGCGGGAACAGAGAAAAAAGCTCATTTAGGACCCGCACTTACGAAGGGGGTAGGCAGCTGTATATCAGGGAGTAAACCTTCGGAGAATAAAAACAGCTGAAGCTTGTTAAGGTAATTACACAGGGGAAAGGATAATGTACTGGGAACTCCTCAGAAGAATCTGATTTTTGGTGAGGGGAGAGAGATAAAAGCTCATTTAGGAACGACATGGACATGCTGGGTAGGTAGCTGTTTATCAGTGAATATCTCCACTGAGATTAAGAAAAGCAGTAGCTTAATAAATTAAGTACTTCCTGGTATGGGTACTATACTGGTAAATCCCCAAAAGAATCTGGATTGTGGTGAGGGAACAGAGAAAAAAGATCATTTAGGAACGACATGAACGTGCTGTGTAGGTAGCTGATTATCAATAAATATCTAAACTGAGATTAAGAAAAGCAGTAGATTAATAAATTAAGTACTTCCTGGTATGGTTACTGTACTGGTAACTCCCAAAAGAACCTGGATTGTGGTGAGATAACAGAGAAAAAAGCTCATTTAAGACTTGCACTTACGAAGGGGGTAGGCAGCTGTATACCAGGGAGTAAACCTTCTAAGAATAAAAACAGCTGTAGCTTGTTAAGGTAATTACACAGGGGAAAGGATAATGTACTGGGAACTCCTCAGAAGAATCTGATTTGTGGTGAGGGGACAGAGATAAAAGCTCATTTAGGAACGACATGAACATGCTGCGTAGGTAGCTGTTTATCAGTAAATATCTAAACTGAGATTAAGAAAAGCAGTAGCTTAATAAGTTAAGTGCTTCCTGGTCTGGTTACTGTACTGTGACTCCACAAAAGAATCTGGATTGTGGTGAGGGAACAGAGAAAAAAGCTCATTTAGGACCTGCACTTACGAAGTGGGTAGGCAGTTGTATATCAGGGAGTAAACCTTCTGAGAATAAAAACAGCTGGATCTTGTTAAGGTAATTACACAGGGGGAAGGATAATGTACTGGGAACTCCTCAGAAGAATCTGATTTGTGGTGAGGGGAGAGAGATAAAAGCTCATTTAGGAACGACATGAACATGCTGCGTAGGTAGCTGTTTATCAGTAAATATCTCCACTGAGTTAAGAAAAGCAGTAGCTTAAAAAATTAAGTACTTCCTGGTATGGTTACTGTACTGGTAACTCCCCAAAAGAATCTGGATTGTGGTGAGGGAAGAGAGAAAAAAGCTCATTTAGGACCTGCACTTACGAAGGGCGTAGTCAGTTGTATATCAGGGAGGTAAACCTTCTGAGAATAAAAACAGCTGGACCTTGTAAGGTAAATACACAGGGGAAAGGATAATGTACTGGGAACTCCTCAGAAGAATCTGATTTGTGGTGAGGGGAGAGAGATAAAAGCTCATTTAGGAACGACAAGAACATGCTGCATAGGTAGCTGTTTATCAGTAAATATCTCCACTGAGATTACGAAAAGCAGTAGCTTAATAAATAAAGTATTTCCTGGTATGGTTACTGTACTGGTACTACCCAAAAGAATCTGGATTGTGGTGAGTGAACAGAGAAAAAAGCTCATTTAGGACCTGCAATTACGAAGGGGGTAGGCAGCTGTATATCAGGGAGTAAACCTTCTGAGAATAAAAACAGCTGGAGCTTGTTAAGGTAATTACACAGGGGAAAGGATAATGTACTGGGAACTCCTCAGAAGAATCTGTTTTGTGGTGAGGGGAGAGAGATAAAAGCTCATTAAGAACGACTTGAACATGCTGCATAGGTAGCTGTTTATCAGTAAATATCTCCACTGAGATTAAGAAAAGCAGTAGCTTAATAAATTAAGTACTTCCTAGTATGGTTACTGTACTGGTAACACCCCTAAAGAATCTGGATTGTCGTGATTTAACAGAGAAAAAAAGCTCATTTAGTACCTGCACTTACGAAGGGGGTAGGCAGCAGTATATCAGGGAGTAACCTTCTGAGAATAAAAACAGCTGGAGCTTGTTAAGGTAATTACACATGGGAAAGGATAATGTACTTGAAACTCCTTAGAAGAATCTGATTTGTGGTGAGGGGAGAGAGATAACAGCTCATTTAGGAACGATATGAACATGCTGCGTAGGTAGCTGTTTATCAGTAAATATCTCCACTGAGATTAAGAAAAGCAGTAGCTTAATAAATTAAGTACTTCCAGGTATGGTTACTGTACTGGTAACTCCCCAAAAGAATCTGTATTGTGGTGCGGGAACAGAGAAAAAAGCTCATTTAGGACCCGCACTTACGAAGGGGGTAGGCAGCTGTATATCAGGGAGTAAACCTTCGGAGAATAAAACAGCTGAAGCTTGTTAAGGTAATTACACAGGGGAAAGGATAATGTACTGGGAACTCCTCAGAAGAATCTGATTTTTGGTGAGGGGAGAGAGATAAAAGCTCATTTAGGAACGACATGGACATGCTGGGTAGGTAGCTGTTTATCAGTGAATATCTCCACTGAGATTAAGAAAAGCAGTAGCTTAATAAATTAAGTACTTCCTGGTATGGGTACTATACTGGTAAATCCCCAAAAGAATCTGGATTGTGGTGAGGGAACAGAGAAAAAAGATCATTTAGGAACGACATGAACGTGCTGTGTAGGTAGCTGATTATCAATAAATATCTAAACTGAGATTAAGAAAAGCAGTAGATTAATAAATTAAGTACTTCCTGGTATGGTTACTGTACTGGTAACTCCCCAAAAGAACCTGGATTGTGGTGAGATAACAGAGAAAAAAGCTCATTTAAGACTTGCACTTACGAAGGGGGTAGGCAGCTGTATACCAGGGAGTAAACCTTCTAAGAATAAAAACAGCTGTAGCTTGTTAAGGTAATTACACAGGGGAAAGGATAATGTACTGGGAACTCCTCAGAAGAATCTGATTTGTGGTGAGGGGACAGAGATAAAAGCTCATTTAGGAACGACATGAACATGCTGCGTAGGTAGCTGTTTATCAGTAAATATCTAAACTGAGATTAAGAAAAGCAGTAGCTTAATAAGTTAAGTGCTTCCTGGTCTGGTTACTGTACTGTGACTCCACAAAAGAATCTGGATTGTGGTGAGGGAACAGAGAAAAAGCTCATTTAGGACCTGCACTTACGAAGTGGGTAGGCAGTTGTATATCAGGGAGTAAACCTTCTGAGAATAAAAACAGCTGGATCTTGTTAAGGTAATTACACAGGGGGAAGGATAATGTACTGGGAACTCCTCAGAAGAATCTGATTTGTGGTGAGGGGAGAGAGATAAAAGCTCATTTAGAACGACATGAACATGCTGCGTAGGTAGCTGTTTATCAGTAAATATCTCCACTGAGTTAAGAAAAGCAGTAGCTTAAAAAATTAAGTACTTCCTGGTATGGTTACTGTACTGGTAACTCCCCAAAAGAATCTGGATTGTGGTGAGGGAAGAGAGAAAAAAGCTCATTTAGGACCTGCACTTACGAAGGGCGTAGTCAGTTGTATATCAGGGAGTAAACCTTCTGAGAATAAAAACAGCTGGACCTTGTAAGGTAAATACACAGGGGAAAGGATAATGTACTGGGAACTCCTCAGAAGAATCTGATTTGTGGTGAGGGGAGAGAGATAAAAGCTCATTTAGGAACGACAAGAACATGCTGCATAGGTAGCTGTTTATCAGTAAATATCTCCACTGAGATTACGAAAAGCAGTAGCTTAATAAATAAAGTATTTCCTGGTATGGTTACTGTACTGGTACTACCCAAAAGAATCTGGATTGTGGTGAGTGAACAGAGAAAAAAGCTCATTTAGGACCTGCAATTACGAAGGGGGTAGGCAGCTGTATATCAGGGAGTAAACCTTCTGAGAATAAAAACAGCTGGAGCTTGTTAAGGTAATTACACAGGGGAAAGGATAATGTACTGGGAACTCCTCAGAAGAATCTGTTTTGTGGTGAGGGGAGAGAGATAAAAGCTCATTTAAGAACGACTTGAACATGCTGCATAGGTAGCTGTTTATCAGTAAATATCTCCACTGAGATTAAGAAAAGCAGTAGCTTAATAAATTAAGTACTTCCTGGTATGGTTTACTGTACTGGTAACTCCCCAAAAGAATCTGGATTGTGGTGAGGGAACAGAGAAAAAAGCTCATTTAGGACCTGCACTTACGAAGGGGGTAGGCAGCTGTATATCAGGGAGTAAACCTTCTGAGAATAAAAACAGCTGGAGCTTGTTAAGGTAATTACACAGGGGAAAGGATAATGTACTGGGAACTCCTCAGAAGAATCTGATTTGTGGTGCCGGGGAGAGAGATAAAAGCTCCTTTAGGAACGACATGAACATGCTGCGTAGGTAGCTGTTTATCAGTAAATATCTCCACTGAGATTAAGAAAAGCAGTAGCTTAATAAATTAAGTACTTCCTGGTTTGGTTACTGTAACTGGTAACTCCCCAAAAGAATCTGGATTGTGGTGAGGGAAGAGAGAAAAAAGGTCATTTAGACCTGCACTTACGAAGGGGGTAGGCAGTGGTATACCAGGGAGTAAACCTTCTGAGAATAAAAACAGCTGGAGCTTGTTAAGGTAATTACACAGGGGAAACGATAATGTACTGGGAACTCCTCAGAAAAATCTGATTTGTGGTGAGGGGAGTGAGATAAAAGCTCATTTAGGAACGAAATGAACATGTTGCATACGTAGCTGTTTATCAGTAAATATCTCCACTGAGATTAAGAAATGCAGTAGCTTAATAAATTAAGTACTTCCTGGTATGGTTACTGTACTGGTAACTCCCCAAAAGAACCTGGATTGTGGGAGAGAACAGAGAAAAAAGCTCATTTAAGACCTGCACTTACGAAGGGGTTAGGCAGCTGTATATCAGGGAGTAAACCTTCTGAGAATAAAAACAGCTGGATCTTCTTAAGGTAATTACAAAGGGGAAAGGATAATGTACTGGGAACTCCTCAGTAGAATCTGATTTGTGGTGAGGGGAGAGAGATAAAAGCTCATTTAGGAACGACGTGAACATGCTGCGTAGGTAGGTGTTTATCAGTAAATATCTCCACTGAGATTAAGAAAAGCAGTAGCTTAATAAATTAAGTACTTCCTGGTATGGTTACTGTACTGGTAACTCCCCAAAAGAATCTGGATTGTGGTGAGGTAAAAGAGAAAAAAGCTCATTTAGGACCTGCACTTACGAAGGGGTAGGCAGCTGTATATCAGGGAGTAAACCTTCTGAGAATAAAAACAGCTGGAGCTTGTTAAGGTAATTACACAGGGGAAAGGATAATGTACTGGGAACTCCTCAGAAGAATCTGATATGTGGTGAGGGGAGAGAGATAAAAGCTCATTTAGGAACGACATGAACATGCTGCGTAGGTAGCTGTTTATCAGTAAATATCTCCACTGAGATTAAGAAAAGCAGTAGCTCAATAAATTAAGTACTTCCTGGTATGGTTACTGTACTGGTAACTCCCCAAAAGAATCTGGATTGTGGTGAGGGAACAGAGAAAAAAGCTCATTTAGGACCTGCACTTACGAAGGGGGTAGGCAGCTGTATATCAGGGAGTAAACCTTCTGAGAATAAAAACAGCTGGAGCTTGTTAAGGTAATTACACAGGGGAAAGGATAATGTACTGGGAACTCCTCAGAAGAATCTGATTTGTGGTGAGGGGAGAGAGATAAAAGCTCATTTAAGAACGACATGAACATGCTGGGTAGGTAGCTGTTTATTAGTGAATATCTCCACTGAGATAAAGAAAAGCAGTAGCTTAATAAATTAAGTACTTCCTGGTATGGTTACTATACTGGTAACTCCCCAAAAGAATCTGGATTGTGGTGAGGGAATAGAGGAAAAATCTCATTTAGGACCTGCACTTACAGAGGGGTAGGCAGCTGTATATCAGGGAGTAAACATTCTGAGAATAAAAACAACTGGAGCTTGTTAAGGTAATTACACAGGGGAAAGGATAATGAACTGGGAACTCCTCAGAAGAATCCGATTAATGGTGACGGGAGAGAGATAAAAGCTCATTTAGGAACGACATGAATATGCTGCGTAGGTAGCTGTTTATCAGTAAATATCTCCACTGAGATTAAGAAAAGCAGTAGCTTAATAAATAAAGTACTTCCTGGTATAGTTACTGTACTGGTAACTCCGCAAAAGAATCTGGATTGTGGTGAGGGAACAGAGAAAAAAGCTCATTTAGGACCTGCACTTACGAATGGCGTAGTCAGTTGTATATCAGGGAGTAAACTTTCTGAGAATAAAAACAGCTGGACCTTGTAAGGTAAATACACAGGGGAAAGGATAATGTACTGGGAACTCCTCAGAAGAATGTGATTTGTGGTGAGGGGAGAGAGATAAAAGCTCATTTATGAACGACATGAACATGCTGCGTAGGTAGCTGTTTATCAGTAAATATCTCCACTGAGATTAAGAAAAGCAGTAGCTTAATAAATTAAGTACTTACTGGTATGGTTACTGTACTGGTACTCCCCAAAAGAATCTGGATTGTGGTGAGTGAACAGAGAAAATAGCTCATTTAGGACCTGCAATTACGAAGGGGGTAGGCAGCTGTATATCAGGGAGTAAACCTTCTGAGAATAAAAACATCTGGAGCTTGTTAAGGTAATTACACAGGGGAAAGGATAATGTACTGGGAACACCTCAGAAGAATCTGTTTTGTGGTGAGGGGAGAGAGATAAAAGCTCATTTAAGAACGACTTGAACATGCTGCGTAGGTAGCTGTTTATCAGTAAATATCTCCACTGAGATTAAGAAAAGCAGTAGCTTAATAAATTAAGTACTTCCTGGTATGGTTACTGTACTGGTAACTCCCCAAAAGAATCTGGATTGTGGTGAGGGAACAGAGAAAAAAGCTCATTTAGGACCTGCACTTACGAAGGGGGTAGGCAGCTGTATATCAGGGAGGAAACCTTCTGAGAATAAAAACAGCTGGAGCTTGTTAAGGTAATTACACAGGGGAAAGGATAATATACTGGGAACTCCTCAGAAGAATCTGATTGTGGTGCCGGGAGAGAGATAAAAGCTCCTTTAGGAACGACATGAACATGCTGCGTAGGTAGCTGTTTATCAGTAAATATCTCCACTGAGATTAAGAAAAGCAGTAGCTTAATAAATTAAGTACTTCCTGGTTTGGTTACTGTACTGGTAACTCCCCAAAAGAATCTGGATTGTGGTGAGGGAAGAGAGAAAAAAGGTCATTTAGGACCTGCACTTACGAAGGGGGTAGGCAGTGGTATACCAGGGAGTAAACCTTCTGAGAATAAAAACAGCTGGAGCTTGTTAAGGTAATTACACAGGGGAAACGATAATGTACTGGGAACTCCTCAGAAGAATCTGATTTGTGGTGAGGGGAGTGAGATAAAAGCTCATTTAGGAACGAAATGAACATGCTGCATACGTAGCTGTTTATCAGTAAATATCTCCACTGAGATTAAGAAAAGCAGTAGCTTAATAAATTAAGTACTTCCTGGTATGGTTACTGTACTGGTAACTCCCAAAAGAACCTGGATTGTGGGAGAGAACAGAGAAAAAAGCTCATTTAAGACCTGCACTTACGAAGGGGTTAGGCAGCTGTATATCAGGGAGTAAACCTTCTGAGAATAAAAACAGCTGGATCTTCTTAAGGTAATTACACAGGGGAAAGGATAATGTACTGGGAACTCCTCAGAAGAATGTGATTTGTGGTGAGGGGAGAGAGATAAAAGCTCATTTAGGAACGACGTGAACATGCTGCGTAGGTAGGTGTTTATCAGTAAATATCTCCACTGAGATTAAGAAAAGCAGTAGCTTAATAAATTAAGTACTTCCTGGTATGGTTACTGTACTGGTAACTCCCCAAAAGAATCTGGATTGTGGTGAGGTAACAGAGAAAAAAGCTCATTTAGGACCTGCACTTACGAAGGGGGTAGGCAGCTGTATATCAGGGAGTAAACCTTCTGAGAATAAAAACAGCTGGAGCTTGTTAAGGTAATTACACAGGGGAAAGGATAATGTACTGGGAACTCCTCAGAAGAATCTGATATGTGGTGAGGGGAGAGAGATAAAAGCTCATTTAGGAACGACATGAACATGCTGCGTAGGTAGCTGTTTATCAGTAAATATCTCCACTGAGATTAAGAAAAGCAGTAGCTCAATAAATTAAGTACTTCCTGGTATGGTTACTGTACTGGTAACTCCCCAAAAGAATCTGGATTGTGGTGAGGGAACAGAGAAAAAAGCTCATTTAGGACCTGCACTTACGAAGGGGGTAGGCAGCTGTATATCAGGGAGTAAAGCTTCTGAGAATAAAAACAGCTGGAGCTTGTTAAGGTAATTACACAGGGGAAAGGATAATGTACTGGGAACTCCTCAGAAGAATCTGATTTGTGGTGTGGGGAGAGAGATAAAAGCTCATTTAGGAACGACATGAACATGCTGCGTATGTAGCTGTTTATCAGTAAATATCTCCACTGAGGTTAAGAAAAGCAGTAGCTTATTAAATTAATTACTTCCTGGTATGGTACTGTACTGGTACCTCCTCAAAATAATCTGGATTGTGGTGAGGGAACAGAGAAAAAAGCTCATTTAGGACCACACTTACGAAGGGGATAGGCAGCTGTATATCAGGGAGTAAACCTTCTGAGAATAAAAACAGCTGGAGCTTGTTAAGGTAATTACACAGAGGAAAGGATAATGTACTGGGAACTCCTCAGAAGAATCTGATTTGTGGTGAGGGGAGAGAGATAAAAGCTCATTTAAGAACGACATGAACATGCTGCGTAGGTAGCTGTTTATCAGTAAATATCTCCACTGAGATTAAGAAAAGCAGTAGCTTAATAAATTAAGTAGTTCGTGGTATGGTTACTGTACTGGTAACTCCCCAAAAGAATCTGGATTGTGGTGAGGGAACAGAGAAAAAAGCTTATTTAGGATCTGCACTTACGAAGGGGGTAGGCAGCTGTATATCAGGGAGTAAACCTTCTGAGAATAAAAACAGCTGGAGCTTGTTAAGGTAATTACACAGGGGAAAGGATAATGTACTGGGAACTCCTCAGAAGAATCTGATTTGTGGTGAGGGGAGGGAGTAAACCTTCTGAGAATAAAAACAGCTGGAGCTTGTTAAGGTAATTACACAGGGGAAAGGATAATGTACTGGGAACTCCTCAGAAGAATCTGATTTGTTGTGAGGGGAGAGAGATAAAAGCTCATTTAGGAACGACATGAACATGCTGCGTAGGTAGCTGTTTATCAGTAAATATCTCCAATGAGATTAAGATAAGCAGTAGCTTAATAAATTAAGTACTTCCTGGTATGGTTACTGTACTGGTAACTCCCCAAAAGAATCTGGATTGTTGTGAGGGAACAGAGAAAAAAGCTCATTTAGGACCTGCACTTAGGAAGGGGGTAGGCAGCTGTATATCAGGGAGTAAACCTTCTGAGAATAAAAACAGCTGGAGCTTGTTAAGGTAATTACACAGGGGAAAGGATAATGTACTGGGAACTCCTCAGAAGAATCTGATTTTTGGTGAGCGGAGGGAGTAAACCTTCTGAGAATAAAAACAGCTGGAGCTTGTTAAGGTAATTACACAGGGGAAAGGATAATGTACTGGGAACTCCTCAGAAGAATCTGATTTGTGGTGTGGGGAGAGAGATAAAAGCTCATTTAGGAACGACATGAACATGCTGCGTAGGTAGCTGTTTATCAGTAAATATCTCCACTGAGATTAAGAAAAGCAGTAGCTTAATACATTAAGTACTTCCTGGTATGGATACTGTACTGGAAACTCCCCAAAAGAATCTGGATTGTGGTGAGGGAACAGAGAAAAAAGATCATTTAGGAACGACATGAACGTGCTGCGTAGGTAGCTGTTTATCAATAAATATCTAAACTGAGATTAAGAAAAGCAGTACATAAATAAATTAAGTACTTCCTGGTATGGTTACTGTACTGGTAACTCCCAAAAGAACCTGGATTGTGGGAGAGAACAGAGAAAAAAGCTCATTTAAGACCTGCACTTACGAAGGGGTTAGGCAGCTGTATATCAGGGAGTAAACCTTCTGAGAATAAAAACAGCTGGAGCTTCTTAAGGTAATTACACAGGGGAAAGGATAATGTACTGGGAACTCCTCAGAAGAATCTGATATGTGCTGAGGGGGGAGAGATAAAAGCTCATTTAGGAACGACATGAACATGCTGCGTAGGTAGCTGTTTATCAGTAAATATCTCCACAGAGATTAAGAAAAGCAGTAGTTCAATAAATTAAGTACTTCCTGGTATGGTTACTGTACTGGTAACTCCCCAAAAGAATCTGGATTGTGGTGAGGGAACAGAGAAAAAAGCTCATTTAGGACCTGCACTTACGAAGGGGGTAGGCAGCTGTATATCAGGGAGTAAACCTTCTGAGAATAAAAACAGCTGGAGCTTGTTAAGGTACTTACACAGGGGAAAGGATAATGTACTGGGAACTCCTCAGAAGAATCTGATTTGTGGTGTGGGGAGAGAGATAAAAGCTCATTTAGGAACGACATGAACATGCTGCGTATGTAGCTGTTTATCAGTAAATATCTCCACTGAGGTTAAGAAAAGCAGTAGCTTAATAAATTAAGTACTTCCTGGTATGGTTACTGTACTGGTACCTCCTCAAAAGAATCTGGATTGTGGTGAGGGAACAGAGAAAAAAGCTCATTTAGGACCACACTTACGAAGGGGGTAGGCAGCTGTATATCAGCGAGTAAACCTTCTGAGAATAAAAACAGCTGGAGGTGTTAAATTAATTACACAGGGGAAAGGATAATGTACTGGGAACTCCTCAGAAGAATCTGATTTGTGGTGAGGGGAGAGAGATAAAAGCTCATTTAAGAACGACATGAACATGCTGCGTAGGTAGCTGTTTATCAGTAAATATCTCCACTGAGTTTAAGAAAAGCAGTAGCTTAATAAATTAAGTACTTCGTGGTATGGTTACTGTACTGATAACACCCCAAAAGAATCTGGATTGTGGTGAGGGAACAGAGAAAAAAGCTCATTTAGGACCTGCACTTACGAAGGGGGTAGGCAGCTGTATATCAGGGAGTAAACCTTCTGAGAATAAAAACAGCTGGAGCTTGTTAAGGTAATTACACAGGGGAAAGGATAATGTACTGGGAACTCCTCAGAAGAATCTGATTTGTGGTGCCGGGAGAGAGATAAAAGCTCCTTTAGGAACGACATGAACATGCTGCGTAGGTAGCTGTTTATCAGTAAATATCTCCACTGAGATTAAGAAAAGCAGTAGCTTAATAAATTAAGTACTTCCTGGTATGGTTACTGTACTGGTAACTCCCTAAAAGAATCTGGATTGTGGTGAGGGAAGAGAGAAAAAAGCTCATTTAGGACCTGCACTTACGAAGGGGGTAGGCAGTTGTATACCAGGGAGTAAACCTTCTGAGAATAAAAACAGCTGGAGCTTGTTAAGGTAATTACACAGGGGAAACGATAATGTACTGGGAACTCCTCAGAAGAATCTGATTTGTGGTGAGGGGAGTGAGATAAAAGCTCATTTAGGAACGAAATGAACATGCTGCATACGTAGCTGTTTATCAGTAAATATCTCCACTGAGATTAAGAAAAGCAGTAGCTTAATAAATTAAGTACTTCCTGGTATGGATACTGTACTGTAAACTCCCCAAAAGAATCTGAATTGTGGTGAGGGAACAGAGAAAAAAGCTCATTTAGGAACGACATGAACATGCTGCGTAGGTAGCTGTTTATCAGTAAATTTCTCCACTGAGATTAAGAAAATCAGTAGCTTAATAAATTAAGTACTTCCTGGTATGGTTACTGTACTGATAACTCCCAAAGAATCTGGATTGTGGTGAGGGAACAGAGAAAAAAGCAAATTTAGGACCTGCACTTACGAAGGGGGTAGGCAGCTGTATATGAGAAGTAAACCTTCGGAGAATAAAAACAGCTGGAGCTTGTTAAGGTAATTACACAGGGGAAAGGATAATGTACTGGGAACTCCTCAGAAGAATCTGATTTGTGGTGACGGGAGAGAGATTAAAGCTCATTTAGGAACGACATGAACATGCTGCGTAGGTAGCTGTTTATCAGTAAATATCTCCACTGAGATTAAGAAAAGCAGTAGCTTAATACATTAAGTACTTCCTGGTATGGATACTGTACTGGAAACTCCCCAAAAGAATCTGGATTGTGGTGAGGGAACAGAGAAAAAAGATCATTTAGGAACGACATGAACGTGCTGCGTAGGTAGCTGTTTATCAATAAATATCTAAACTGAGATTAAGAAAAGCAGTAGATAAATAAATTAAGTACTTCCTGGTATGGTTACTGTACTGGTAACTCCCCAAAAGAACCTGGATTGTGGGAGAGAACAGAGAAAAAAGCTCATTTAAGACCTGCACTTACGAAGGGGTTAGGCAGCTGTATATCAGGGAGTAAACCTTCTGAGAATAAAAACAGCTGGAGCTTCTTAAGGTAATTACACAGGGGAAAGGATAATGTACTGGGAACTCCTCAGAAGAATCTGATATGTGCTGAGGGGAGAGAGATAAAAGCTCATTTAGGAACGAAAATGAACATGCTGCGTAGGTAGCTGTTTATCAGTAAATATCTCCACTGAGATTAAGAAAAGCAGTAGCTCAATAAATTAAGTACTTCGTGGTATGGTTACTGTACTGGTAACTCCCCAAAAGAATCTGGATTGTGGTGAGGGAACAGAGAAAAAAGCTCATTTAGGACCTGCACTTACGAAGGGGGTAGGCAGCTGTATATCAGGGAGTAAACCTTCTGAGAATAAAAACAGCTGGAGCTTGTTAAGGTAATTACACAGGGGAAAGGATAATGTACTGGGAACTCCTCAGAAGAATCTGATTTGTGGTGTGGGGAGAGAGATAAAAGCTCATTTAGGAACGACATGAACATGCTGCGTATGTAGCTGTTTATCAGTAAATATCTCCACTGAGGTTAAGAAAAGCAGTAGCTTAATAAATTAAGTACTTCCTGGTATGGTTAATGTACTGGTACCTCCTCAAAAGAATCTGGATTGTGGTGAGGGAACAGAGAAAAAAGCTCATTTAGGACCACACTTACGAAGGGGGTAGGCAGCTGTATATCAGCGAGTAAACCTTCTGAGAATAAAAACAGCTGGAGGTGTTAAATTAATTACACAGGGGAAAGGATAATGTACTGGGAACTCCTCAGAAGAATCTGATTTGTGGTGTGGGGAGAGAGATAAAAGCTCATTTAGGAACGACATGAACATGCTGCGTATGTAGCTGTTTATCAGTAAATATCTCCACTGAGGTTAAGAAAAGCAGTAGCTTAATAAATTAATTACTTCCTGGTATGGTACTGTACTGGTACCTCCTCAAAATAATCTGGATTGTGGTGAGGGAACAGAGAAAAAAGCTCATTTAGGACCACACTTACGAAGGGGATAGGCAGCTGTATATCAGGGAGTAAACCTTCTGAGAATAAAAACAGCTGGAGCTTGTTAAGGTAATTACACAGGGGAAAGGATAATGTACTGGGAACTCCTCAGAAGAATCTGATTTGTGGTGAGCGGATGGAGTAAACCTTCTGAGAATAAAAACAGCTGGAGCTTGTTAAGGTAATTACACAGGGGGAAAGGATAATGTACTGGGAACTCCTCAGAAGAATCTGATTTGTGGTGTGGGGAGAGAGATAAAAGCTCATTTAGGAACGACATGAAAATGCTGCGTATGTAGCTGCTTATCAGTAAATATCTCCACTGAGGTTAAGAAAATCAGTAGCTTAATAAATTAAGTACTTCCTGGTATGGTTACTGTACTGGTACCTCCTCAAAAGAATCTGGATTGTGGTGAGGGAACAGAGAAAAAAGCTCATTTAGGACCACACTTACGAAGGGGGTAGGCAGCTGTATATCAGGGAGTAAACCTTCTGAGAATAAAAACAGCTGGAGGTGTTAAATTAATTACAAAGGGGAAAGGATAATGTTCTGGGAACACCTCAGAAGAATCTGATTTGTGGTGAGGGGAGAGAGATAAAAGCTCATTTAAGAACGACATGAACATGCTGCGTAGGTAGCTGTTTATTAGTAAATATCTCCACTGAGATTAAGAAAAGCAGTAGCTTAATAAATTAAGTACTTCGTGGTATGGTTACTGTACTGATAACACCCAAAAGAATCTGGATTGTGGTGAGGGAACAGAGAAAAAAGCTCATTTAGGACCTGCACTTACGAAGGGGGTAGGCAGCTGTATATCAGGGAGTAAACCTTCTGAGAATAAAAACAGCTGGAGCTTGTTAAGGTAATTACACAGGGGAAAGGATAATGTACTGGGAACTCCTCAGAAGAATCTGATTTGTGGTGCCGGGAGAGAGATAAAAGCTCCTTTAGGAACGACATGAACATGCTGCGTAGGTAGCTGTTTATCAGTAAATATCTCCACTGAGATTAAGAAAAGCAGTAGCTTAATAAATTAAGTACTTCCTGGTATGGTTACTGTACTGGTAACTCCCCAAAAGAATCTGGATTGTGGTGAGGGAAGAGAGAAAAAAGCTCATTTAGGACCTGCACTTACGAAGGGGGTAGGCAGTTGTATACCAGGGAGTAAACCTTCTGAGAATAAAAACAGCTGGAGCTTGTTAAGGTAATTACACAGGGGAAACGATAATGTACTGGGAACTCCTCAGAAGAATCTGATTTGTGGTGAGGGGAGTGAGATAAAAGCTCATTTAGGAACGAAATGAACATGCTGCATACGTAGCTGTTTATCAGTAAATATCTCCACTGAGATTAAGAAAAGCAGTAGCTTAATAAATTAAGTACTTCCTGGTATGGATACTGTACTGTAAACTCCCCAAAAGAATCTGAATTGTGGTGAGGGAACAGAGAAAAAAGCTCATTTAGGAACGACATGAACATGCTGCGTAGGTAGCTGTTTATCAGTAAATTTCTCCACTGAGATTAAGAAAATCAGTAGCTTAATAAATTAAGTACTTCCTGGTATGGTTACTGTACTGGTAACTCCCCAAAGAATCTGGATTGTGGTGAGGGAACAGAGAAAAAAGCAAATTTAGGACCTGCACTTACGAAGGGGGTAGGCAGCTGTATATGAGGAAGTAAACCTTCGGAGAATAAAAACAGCTGGAGCTTGTTAAGGTAATTACACAGGGGAAAGGATAATGTACTGGGAACTCCTCAGAAGAATCTGATTTGTGGTGACGGGAGAGAGATTAAAGCTCATTTAGGAACGACATGAACATGCTGCGTAGGTAGCTGTTTATCAGTAAATATCTCCACTGAGATTAAGAAAAGCAGTAGCTTAATACATTAAGTACTTCCTGGTATGGATACTGTACTGGAAACTCCCCAAAAGAATCTGGATTGTGGTGAGGGAACAGAGAAAAAAGATCATTTAGGAACGACATGAACGTGCTGCGTAGGTAGCTGTTTATCAATAAATATCTAAACTGAGATTAAGAAAAGCAGTACATAAATAAATTAAGTACTTCCTGGTATGGTTACTGTACTGGTAACTCCCCAAAAGAACCTGGATTGCGGGAGAGAACAGAGAAAAAAGCTCATTTAAGACCTGCACTTACGAAGGGTTAGGCAGCTGTATATCAGGGAGTAAACCTTCTGAGAATAAAAACAGCTGGAGCTTCTTAAGGTAATTACACAGGGGAAAGGATAATGTACTGGGAACTCCTCAGAAGAATCTGATATGTGCTGAGGGGAGAGAGATAAAAGCTCATTAAGAACGACATGAACATGCTGCGTAGGTAGCTGTTTATCAGTAAATATCTCCACTGAGATTAAGAAAAGCAGTAGTTCAATAAATTAAGTACTTCCTGGTATGGTTACTGTACTGGTAACTCCCCAAAAGAATCTGGATTGTGGTGAGGGAACAGAGAAAAAAGCTCATTTAGGACCTGCACTTACGAGGGGGGTAGGCAGCTGTATATCAGGGAGTAAACCTTCTGAGAATAAAAACAGCTGGAGCTTGTTAAGGTACTTACACAGGGGAAAGGATAATGTACTGGGAACTCCTCAGAAGAATCTGATTTGTGGTGTGGGGAGAGAGATAAAAGCTCATTTAGGAACGACATGAACATGCTGCGTATGTAGCTGTTTATCAGTAAATATCTCCACTGAGGTTAAGAAAAGCAGTAGCTTAATAAATTTAGTACTTCCTGGTATGGTTACTGTACTGGTACCTCCTCAAAAGAATCTGGATTGTGGTGAGGGAACAGAGAAAAAAGCTCATTTAGGACCACACTTACGAAGGGGGTAGGCAGCTGTATATCAGCGAGTAAACCTTCTGAGAATAAAAACAGCTGGAGGTGTTAAATTAATTACACAGGGGAAAGGATAATGTACTGGGAACTCCTCAGAAGAATCTGATTTGTGGTGAGGGGAGAGAGATAAAAGCTCATTTAAGAACGACATGAACATGCTGCGTAGGTAGCTGTTTATCAGTAAATATCTCCACTGAGTTTAAGAAAAGCAGTAGCTTAATAAATTAAGTACTTCGTGGTATGGTTACTGTACTGATAACACCCCAAAAGAATCTGGATTGTGGTGAGGGAACAGAGAAAAAAGCTCATTTAGGACCTGCACTTACGAAGGGGGTAGGCAGCTGTATATCAGGGAGTAAACCTTCTGTGAATAAAAACAGCTGGAGCTTGTTAAGGTAATTACACAGGGGAAAGGATAATGTACTGGGAACTCCTCAGAAGAATCTGATTTGTGGTGCCGGGAGAGAGATAAAAGCTCCTTTAGGAACGACATGAACATGCTGCGTAGGTAGCTGTTTATCAGTAAATATCTCCACTGAGATTAAGAAAAGCAGTAGCTTAATAAATTAAGTACTTCCTGGTATGGTTACTGTACTGGTAACTCCCTAAAAGAATCTGGATTGTGGTGAGGGAAGAGAGAAAAAAGCTCATTTAGGACCTGCACTTACGAAGGGGGTAGGCAGTTGTATACCAGGGAGTAAACCTTCTGAGAATAAAAACAGCTGGAGCTTGTTAAGGTAATTACACAGGGGAAACGATAATGTACTGGGAACTCCTCAGAAGAATCTGATTTGTGGTGAGGGGAGTGAGATAAAAGCTCATTTAGGAACGAAATGAACATGCTGCATACGTAGCTGTTTATCAGTAAATATCTCCACTGAGATTAAGAAAAGCAGTAGCTTAATAAATTAAGTACTTCCTGGTATGGATACTGTACTGTAAACTCCCAAAAGAATCTGAATTGTGGTGAGGGAACAGAGAAAAAAGCTCATTTAGGAACGACATGAACATGCTGCGTAGGTAGCTGTTTATCAGTAAATTTCTCCACTGAGATTAAGAAAATCAGTAGCTTAATAAATTAAGTACTTCCTGGTATGGTTACTGTACTGATAACTCCCCAAGAATCTGGATTGTGGTGAGGGAACAGAGAAAAAAGCAAATTTAGGACCTGCACTTACGAAGGGGGTAGGCAGCTGTATATGAGGAAGTAAACCTTCGGAGAATAAAAACAGCTGGAGCTTGTTAAGGTAATTACACAGGGGAAAGGATAATGTACTGGGAACTCCTCAGAAGAATCTGATTTGTGGTGACGGGAGAGAGATTAAAGCTCATTTAGGAACGACATGAACATGCTGCGTAGGTAGCTGTTTATCAGTAAATATCTCCACTGAGATTAAGAAAAGCAGTAGCTTAATACATTAAGTACTTCTGGTATGGATACTGTACTGGAAACTCCCCAAAAGAATCTGGATTGTGGTGAGGGAACAGAGAAAAAGATCATTTAGGAACGACATGAACGTGCTGCGTAGGTAGCTGTTTATCAATAAATATCTAAACTGAGATTAAGAAAAGCAGTAGATAAATAAATTAAGTACTTCCTGGTATGGTTACTGTACTGGTAACTCCCCAAAAGAACCTGGATTGTGGAGAGAACAGAGAAAAAAGCTCATTTAAGACCTGCACTTACGAAGGGGTTAGGCAGCTGTATATCAGGGAGTAAACCTTCTGAGAATAAAAACAGCTGGAGCTTCTTAAGGTAATTACACAGGGGAAAGGATAATGTACTGGGAACTCCTGAGAGGAATCTGATTTGTGGTGTGGGGAGAGAGATAAAAGCTCATTTAGGAACGACATGAACATGCTGCGTATGTAGCTGTTTATCAGTAAATATCTCCACTGAGGTTAAGAAAAGCAGTAGCTTAATAAATTAAGTACTTCCTGTATGGTTACTGTACTGGTACCTCCTCAAAAGAATCTGGATTGTGGTGAGGGAACAGAGAAAAAAGCTCATTTAGGACCACACTTACGAAGGGGGTAGGCAGCTGTATATCAGCGAGTAAACCTTCTGAGAATAAAAACAGCTGGAGGTGTTAATTTAATTACACAGGGGAAAGGATAATGTACTGGGAACTCCTCAGAAGAATCTGATTTGTGGTGAGGGGAGAGAGATAAAAGCTCATTTAAGAACGACATGTACATGCTGCGTAGGTAGCTGTTTATCAGTAAATATCTCCACTGAGATTAAGAAAAGCAGTAGCTTAATAAATTAAGTACTTCGTGGTATGGTTACTGTACTGGTAACTCCCCAAAAGAATCTGGATTGTGGTGAGGGAACAGAGAAAAAAGCTCATTTAGGACCTGCACTTACGAAGGGGGTAGGCAGCTGTATATCAGGGAGTAAACCTTCTGAGAATAAAAACAGCTGGAGCTTGTTAAGGTAATTACACAGGGGAAAGGATAATATACTGGGAACTCCTCAGAAGAATCTGATTTGTGGTGAGGGCAGGGAGTAAACCTTCTGAGAATAAAAACAGCTGGAGCTTGTTAAGGTAATTACACAGGGGAAAGGATAATGTACTGGGAACTCCTCAGAAGAATCTGATTTGTTGTGAGGGGAGAGAGATAAAAGCTCATTTAGGAACGACATGAACATGCTGCGTAGGTAGCTGTTTATCAGTAAATATCTCCAATGAGATTAAGATAAGCAGTAGCTTAATAAATTAAGTACTTCCTGGTATGGTTACTGTACTGGTAACTCCCCAAAAGAATCTGGATTGTGGTGAGGGAACAGAGAAATAAGCTCATTTAGGACCTGCACTTACGAAGGGGGTAGGCAGCTGTATATCAGGGAGTAAACCTTCTGAGAATAAATACAGCTGGAGCTTGTTAAGGTAATTACACAGGGGAAAGGATAATGTACTGGGAACTCCACAGAAGAATCTGATTTGTGGTGTGGGGAGAGAGATAAAAGCTCATTTAGGAACGACATGAACATGCTACGTATGTAGCTGTTTATCAGTAAATATCTCCACTGAGGTTAAGAAAAGCAGTAGCTTAATAAATTAAGTACTTCCTGGTATGGTTACTGTACTGGTACCTCCTCAAAAGAATCTGGATTGTGGTGAGGGAACAGAGAAAAAAGCTCATTTAGGACCACACTTACGAAGGGGGTAGGCAGCTGTATATCAGCGAGTAAACCTTCTGAGAATAAAAACAGCTGGAGGTGTTAAATTAATTACACAGGGGAAAGGATAATGTACTGGGAACTCCTCAGAAGAATCTGATTTGTGGTGAGGGGAGAGAGATAAAAGCTCATTTAAGAACGACATGAACATGCTGCGTAGGTAGCTGTTTATCAGTAAATATCTCCACTGAGTTTAAGAAAAGCA
>NW_025958996.1:0-42363 GCF_023159225.1 Perognathus longimembris pacificus | reverse complement strand
CAGTAAAGTATCCATAGCAGGAAGAACTTAATTTATTAAGCTTCTGCTTTTCTTAATCTCAGTGGAGATATTTACTGATAAACAACTACGTATGCAGCATGTTCATGTCGTTCATAAATGAGCTTTTATCTCTCTCCCCTCAAAACAAATCAGATTCTTCTGAGGAGTTCACAGTACATTATCCTTTCCCCTGTGTAATTACCTTAACATGCTCCAGCTTTTTTTATTCTCAGAAGGGATACTCCCTGATATTCAGCTGCCTACCCCCTTCTTAAATGCAGTTCCTACATGATCTTTTTCTCTGTTCCCTCACCACTATCCAGATTCTTTTGGGGAGTTACCAGTACAGTAACCATACCAGGAAGTACTTAATTTATTAAGCTACTGCTTTTCTTAATCTCAGTGGAGATATTTACTGATAAACAGCTACGTACGCAGCATGGTCATCTCGTTCCTAAATGAGATTTTATCTCTCTCCCCTCACCACAAATCAGATTCTTCTGAGGAGTGCCCAGTACATTATCCTTTCCCCTGTGTAATTACCTTAACAAGATCCAGCTGTTTTTATTCTCAGAAGGTTTACTCCCTGATATACAGCTGCCTACCCCCTTCGTAAGTGCAGTTCCTAAATGACCTTTTTTCTCTGTTCCCTCACCACAATCCAGATTCTTTTGGGGAGTTACCGGTACAGTAAGCATACCAGGAAGTACTTAATTTATTAAGCTACTGCTTTTCTTAATCTCAGTTAAGATATTTACTGATAAACAGCTACGTATGCAATATGTTCATGTCGTTCCTAAATGTGCTTTTATCTCTCTCCCCTCACCACAAATCAGATTCTTCTGAGGAGTTCCCAGTACATTATCCTTTCCCCTGTGTAATTACCTTAACAAGCTTCAGCTCTTTTTATTCTCAGAAGGTTTACTCCCTGATATACAGCTGCCTACCCCCTTCGTAAGTGCAGGTCCTAAATGAGCTTTTTTCTCTGTTCCCTCACCACAATCCAGATTCTTTTGGGGAGTTACCAGTACAGTAACCATACCAGGAAGTACTTAATTTATTAAGCTACTACTTCTCTTAATCTCAGTGGAGATATTTACTGATAAACAGCTACCTACGCAGCATGTTCATGACGTTCCTAAATGAGCTTTTATCTCTCTCCCCTCACCACAAATCAGATTCTTCTGAGGAGTTCCCAGTACATTTTCCTTCCCCTGTGTAATTACCTTAACAAGCTCCAGCTGTTTTTATTCTCAGAAGGTTTACTCCCTGATATACAGCTGCCTAACCCTTCGTAAGTGCAGGTCCTAAATGAGCTTTTTTCTCTGTTCCCTCACCATAATCCAGATCTTTTGGGGAGTTACCAGTACAGTAACCATACCACGAAGTACTTAATTTATTAAGCTACTGCTTTTCTTAATCTCAATGGAGATATTTACTGATAAACAGCTACCTACGCAGCATGTTCATGTCTTTCATAAATGAACTTTTATCTCTCTCCCCTCACCACAAATCAGATTCTTCTGGGGACTTCCCAGTACATTATCCTTTCCCCTGTGTAATTACCTTAACAAGCTCCAGCTGTTTTTATTCTCAGAAGGTTTACTCCCTGATATACAGCTGCCTAACCCCTTCGTAAGTGCAGGTCCTAAATGAGCTTTTTTCTCTGTTCCCTCACCACAATCCAGATTCTTTTTGGGAGTTACCAGTACAGTAACCATACCAGGAAGCACTTAATTTATTAAGCTGCTGCTTTTCGTAATCTCAGTGGAGATATTTACTGATAAACAGCTACCTACGCAGCATGTTCATGTCGATCCTAAATGAGCTTTTATCTCTCTCCCCTCACCACAAATCAGATTCTTCTGAGGAGTTCCCAGTACATTATCCTTTCCCCTGTGTAATTACCTTAACAAGCTCCAACTGTTTTTATTCTAAGAAGGTTTACTCCCTGATATACAGCTGCCTACCCCCTTCGTAAGTGCAGGACCTAAATGAGCTTTTTTCTCTGTTCCCTCACCACAATCCAGATTCTTTTGGGGCGTTTCCAATACAGTAACCATACCAGTAAGTACTTAATTTATTAAGCTACTGCTTTTCTTAATCTGAGTGGAGATATTTACTGATAAACAGCTACTTACGCAGCATGTTCATGTCGTTCCTAAATGAGCTTTTATCTCTCTCCCCTCACCACAAATCAGATTCTTCTGAGGAGTTCCCAGTACATTATCCTTTCCCCTGTGTAATTAACTTAACAAGCTCCAGCTGTCTTTATTCTCAGAAGGTTTACTCCCTGATATACAGGTGCCTACCCCGTCGGTAAGTGCAGGTCCTAAATGAGTTTTTTCTCTTTTTCCTCACCACAATGCAGATTCTTTTGGGAGTTACCAGTACAGTAACCATACCAGGAATTACTTAATTTATTAAGCTACTTCTTTTCTTAATCTCAGTGGAGATATTTACTGATAAACTGCTACCTACGCAGCATGTTCATGTCGTTCCTAAATGAGCTTTTATCTCTCTCCCCTCACCACAAATCAGATTCTTCTCAGGAGTTCCCAGTACATTATCCTTTCCCCTGTGTAATTACCTTAACAAGCTCCAGCTGTTTTTATTCTCAGAAGGTTTACTCCCTGATATACAGCTGCCTACCCCCTTCATAAGTGCAGGTCCTAAATGAGCTTTTTTCTCTGTTCCCTCACCACAATCCAGATTCTTTTGGGGAGTACCAGTACAGTAACCATACCAGGAAGTAGTAAATTTATTAAGCTACTGCTTTTCTTAATGTCAGTGGAGATATTTACTGATAAACAGCTACCTATGCAGCATTTTCATGTCGTTCCTAAATGAGCTTTTATCTCTCTCCCCTCACCACAAATCAGATTCTTCTGAGGAGTTCCCAGTACATTATCCTTTCCCCTGTGTAATTACCTTAACAAGCTCCAGCTGTTTTTATTCTCAGAAGGTTTACTCCCTGATATACTGCTGCCTACCCCCTTCGTAAGTGCAGGTCTTAACGAGCCTTTTTCTCTATTCCCTCACCACAATCCAGATTCTTTTGGGGAGTTACCAGTACAATAACCATACAGGAAGTACTTAATTTATTAAGCTACTGCTTTTCTTAATCTCAGTGGAGATATTTACTGATAAACAGCTACCTACGCAGCATGTACATGTCGTTCCTAAATGAGCTTTTATCTCTCTCCCCTCACCACGAATCAGATTCTTCTGAGGAGTTCCCAGTAAATTATCCTTTCCCCTGTGTAATTACCTTAACAAGCTCCAGCTGTTTTTATTCTCAGAAGGTTTACTCCCTAGTATACAGCTGCCTACCCCCTTCGTAAGTGCAGGTCCTAAATGAGCTTTTTTCTCTGTTCCCTCACCACAATCCAGATTCTTTTGGGGAGTTACCAGTTCAGTAACCATCCCAGGAAGTACTTAATTTATTAAGCTACTGCTTTTCTTAATCTCAGTGGAGATATTTACTGATAAACAGCTACCTACGCAGCATGTTCATGACGTTCCTAAATGAGCTTTTATCTCTCTCCCCCTCACCACAAATCAGATTCTTCTGAGGACTTCCCAGTACATTCTCCTTTCCCCTGTGTAATTACCTTAACAAGCTCCAGCTGTTTTTATTCTCAGAAGGTTTACTCCCTGATATACAGCTGCCTAACCCCTTCGTAAGTGCAGGTCCAAAATGAGCTTTTTTCTCTGTTCCCTCACCACAATCCAGATTCTTTTTGGGAGTTACCAGTACAGTAACCATACCAGGAAGCACTTAATTTATTAAGCTGCTGCTTTTCGTAATCTCAGTGGAGATATTTACTGATAAACAGCTACCTACGCAGCATGTTCATGTCGATCCTAAATGAGCTTTTATCTCTCTCCCCTCACCACAAATCAGATTCTTCTGAGGAGTTCCCAGTACATTATCCTTTCCCCTGTGTAATTACCTTAACAAGCTCCAACTGTTTTATTCTAAGAAGGTTTACTCCCTGATATACAGCTGCCTACCCCCTTCGTAAGTGCAGGACCTAAATGAGCTTTTTTCTCTGTTCCCTCACCACAATCCAGATTCTTTTGGGGAGTTTCCAATACAGTAACCATACCAGTAAGTACTTAATTTATTAAGCTACTGCTTTTCTTAATCTGAGTGGAGATATTTACTGATAAACAGCTACTTACGCAGCATGTTCATGTCGTTCCTAAATGAGCTTTTATCTCTCTCCCCTCACCACAAATCAGATTCTTCTGAGGAGTTCCCAGTACATTATCCTTTCCCCTGTGTAATTAACTTAACAAGCTCCAGCTGTCTTTATTCTCAGAAGGTTTACTCCCTGATATACAGGTGCCTACCCCGTCGGTTAGTGCAGGTCCTAAATGAGTTTTTTCTCTTTTTCCTTACCACAATCCAGATTCTTTTGGGGAGTTACCAGTACAGTAACCATACCAGGAATTACTTAATTAATTAAGCTACTTCTTTTCTTAATCTCAGTGGAGATATTTACTGATAAACAGCTACCTACGCAGCATGTTCATGTCCTTCCTAAATGAGCTTTTATCTCTCTCCCCTCACCACAAATCAGATTCTTCTCAGGAGTTCCAGTACATTATCCTTTCCCCTGTGTAATTACCTTAACAAGCTCCAGCTGTTTTTATTCTCAGAAGGTTTACTCCCTGATATACTGCTGCCTACCCCCTTCGTAAGTGCAGGTCTTAACGAGCCTTTTTCTCTATTCCCTCACCACAATCCAGATTCTTTTGGGGAGTTACCAGTACAATAACCATACCAGGAAGGACTTAATTTATTAAGCTACTGCTTTTCTTAATCTCAGTGGAGATATTTACTGATAAACAGCTACCGACGCAGCATGTGCATGTCGTTCCTAACTGAGCTTTTTTCTCTGTTCCCTCACCACAATCCAGATTCTTTTGGAGAGTTACCAGTACAGTATGCATACCAGGAAGTACTTAATTTATTAAGCTACTGCTTTTCTTAATCTCAGTGGAGATATTTACTGATAAACAGCTACCTACGCAACATGTTCATTTCATTCCTAAATGAGCTTTTATCTCTCTCCCCTCACCACAAATCAGATTCTTCTGAGGAGTTCCCAGTACATTATCCTTTCCCCTGTGTAATTACCTTAACAAGCTCCAGCTGTTTTTATTCTCAGAAGGTTTATTCCCTGATCCATCTGCCTACCCCCTTCGTAAGTGCAGGTCCTAAATGAGATTTTTTCTCTGTTCCCTCACCACAATCCAGATTCTCTTGTGGAGTTACCAGTACAGTAACATTGCCAGGAATTACTTAGTTTATTAAGCTACTGCTTTTCTTAATCTCAGTGGAGATATTTACTGATAAACAGCTACCTACGCAGCATGTTCATGTCGTTTCTAAATGAGCTTTTATGTCTCTCCCCTCACCACAAATCAGATTCTTCTGAGGAGTTCCAGTACATTTTCCTTTCCCCTGTGTAATTACCTTAACAAGCACCAGCTGTTTTTATTCTCAGAAGGTTTATTCCCTGATATACAGCTGCCTACCCCCTTCGTAAGTGCAGGTCCTAAATGAGCTTTTTTCTCTGTTCCCTCACCACAATCCAGATTCTTTTGGGGAGTTACCAGGACAGTAACCATACCAGGAGGTATGGTATGGTGTAAGTTATTAAGCTACTGCTTTTCTTAATCTCAGTGGAGATATTTACCGATTAAACAGCCACCTACGCAGCATGTTCATGTCGTTCCTAAATGAGCTTTTATCTCTCTCCCCTCACCACAAATCAGATTCTTCTGAGGAGTTCCCAGTACATTATCCTTTCCCCTGTGTAATTACCTTAACAAGCTCCAGCTGTTTTTATTCTCAGAAGGTTTAGTCCCTGATATACAGCTGCCTACCCCCTTCGTAAGTGCAGGTCCTAAATGAGCTTTTTTCTCTGTTCCCTCACCACAATCCAGATTCTTTTGGGGAGTTACCAGTTCAGTATCCATACCACGAAGTACTTAATTTATTAAGCTACTGCTTTTATTAATCTCAGTGGAGACATTTACTGATAAACAGCTACCTACGCAGCATGTTCATTTCGTTCCTAAATGAGCTTTTATCTCTCTCCCCTCACCACAAATCAGATTCTTCTGAGGAGTTCCCAGTACATTATCCTTTCCCCTGTGAAATTACCTTAACAAGCTCCAGCTGTTTTTATTCTCAGAAGGTTTACTCCCTGATATACAGCTGCCTACCCCCTTCGTAAGTGCAGGTCCTAAATGAGCTTTTTTCTCTGTTCCCTCACCACAATCCAGATTCTTTTGGGGAGTTACCAGTACAGTAACCATACCAGGAAGTACTTAATTTAATAAGCTACTGCTTTTCTTAATCTCAGTGGAGATATTTACTGATAAACAGCTACCTACGCAGCATGTTCATGTCGTTCCTAAATGAGCTTTTATCTGTCTCCCCTCACCACAAATCAGATTCTTCTGAGGAATTCACAGTACATTATCCTTTCCCCTGTGTAATTACCTTTATAAGCACCAGCTGTTTTTATTCTCAGAAGGTTTATTCCCTGATATACAACTGTCTACCCCCTTCGTAAGTGCAGGTCCTAAATGAGCTTTTTTCTCTGTTCCCTCACCACAATCCGGATTCTTTGGGAGTTACCAGTACAGTAACCATACCAGGAAGTACTTAATTTATTAAGCTACTGCTTTTCTTAATGTCAGTGGAGATATTTACTGATAAACAGCTATCTACGCAGCACGTTCATGTCGTTCCTAAATGAGCTTTTATCTCTCTCCCCTCACCACAAATAAGATTCTTCTGAGGATTTCCCAGTACATTATCCTTTCCCCTGTGTAATTACCTTAACAAGCTCCTGCTGTTTTTATTCTCAGAAGGTTTACTCCTGATATACAGCTGCCTACCCCCTTCGTAAGTGCAGGTCCTAAATGAGCTTTTTTCTCTGTTCCCTCACCACAATCCAGATTCTTTTGGGGAGTTACCAGTACAGTAACCATACCAGGAAGTACTTAATTTATTAAGCTACTGCTTTTCTTAATCTCAGTGGAGATATTTACTGATAAACAGCTACCTACGCAGCATGTTTATGTCGTTCCTAAATGAGCTTTTATCTCTCTCCCCTCACCACAAATCAGATTCTTATGAGGAGTTCTCAGTACGTTATCCTTTCCCCTGTGTAATTACCTTAACAAGCTCCAGCTGTTTTTATTCTCAGAAGGTTTACTCCCTGATCCAGCTGCCTACCCCCCTTCGTAAGTGCAGGTCCTAAATGAGATTTTTTCTCTGTTCCCTCACCACAATCCAGATTCTTTTGGGGAGTTACCAGTACAGTAACATTGCCAGGAATTACTTAGTTTATTAAGCTACTGCTTTTCTTAATCTCAGTGGAGATATTTACTGATAAACAGCTACCTACGCAGCATGTTCATGTCGTTTCTAAATGAGCTTTTATGTCTCTCCCCTCACCACAAATCAGATTCTTCTGAGGAGTTCCCAGTACATTTTCCTTTCCCCTGTGTAATTACCTTAACAAGCACCAGCTGTTTTTATTCTCAGAAGGTTTATTCCCTGATATACAGCTGCCTACCCCCTTCGTAAGTGCAAGTCCTAAATGAGCTTTTTTCTCTGTTCCCTCACCACAATCCAGATTCTTTTGGGGAGTTACCAGGACAGTAACCATACCAGGAGGTACTTAAGTTATTAAGATACTGCTTTTCTTAATCTCAGTGGAGATATTTACTGATTAAACAGCCACCTACGCAGCATGTTCATGTCGTTCCTAAATGAGCTTTTATCTCTCTCTCCCCTCACCAAAAATCAGATTCTTCTGAGGAGTTCCCAGTACATTATCCTTTCCCCTGTGTAATTACCTTAAAAAGCTCAGCTGTTTTTATTCTCAGAAGGTTTACTCCTTGATATACAGCTGCCTACTCCCTTCGTAAGTGCAGGTCCTAAATGAGCTTTTTTCTCTGTTCCCTCACCACAATCCAGATTCTTTTGGGGAGTTACCAGTACAGTATCCATAACAGGAGGTACTTAAGTTATTAAGCTACTGCTTTTCTTAATCTCAGTTTAGATATTTACTGATAAACAGCTACCTACGCAGCATGTACATGTCGTGCCTAAATGAGCTTTTATCTCTCTCCCCTCACCACAAATCAGATTCTTCTGAGGACTTCCCAGTACATTATCCTTTCCCCTGTGTAATTACCTTAACAAGCTCCAGCTGTTTTTATTCTCAGAAGGTTTACAACCTGATATACTGCTGCCTACCCCATTCGTAAGTGCATGTCCTAAATGAGCTTTTTTCTCTGTTCCCTCACCACAATCCAGATTCTTTTGGGGAGTTACCAGTTCAGTATCCGTACCACGAAGTACTTAATTTATTAAGCTACTGCTTTTATTAATCTCAGTGGAGACATTTACTGATAAACAGCTACCTACGCAGCATGTTCATTTCGTTCCTAAATGAGCTTTTATCTCTCTCCCCTCACCACAAATCAGATTCTTCTGAGGAGTTCCCAGTACATTATCCTTTCCCCTGTGTAATTACCTTAACAAGCTCCTGCTGTTTTTATTCTCAGAAGGTTTACTCCCTGATATACAGCTGCCTACCCCCTTCGTAAGTGCAGGTCCTAAATGAGCTTTTTTCTCTGTTCCCTCACCACAATCCAGATTCTTTTGGGGAGTTACCAGTACAGTAACCATACCAGGAAGTACTTAATTTATTAAGCTACTGCTTTTCTTAATCTCAGTGGAGATATTTACTGATAAACAGCTACCTACGCAGCATGTTTATGTCGTTCCTAAATGAGCTTTTATCTCTCTCCCCTCACCACAAATCAGATTCTTATGAGGAGTTCTCAGTACGTTATCCTTTCCCCTGTGTAATTACCTTAACAAGCTCCAGCTGTTTTTATTCTCAGAAGGTTTACTCCCTGATCCAGCTGCCTACCCCCTTCGTAAGTGCAGGTCCTAAATGAGATTTTTTCTCTGTTCCCTCACCACAATCCAGATTCTTTTGGGGAGTTACCAGTACAGTAACATTGCCAGGAATTACTTAGTTTATTAAGCTACTGCTTTTCTTAATCTCAGTGGAGATATTTACTGATAAACAGCTACCTACGCAGCATGTTCATGTCGTTTCTAAATGAGCTTTTATGTCTCTCCCCTCACCACAAATCAGATTCTTCTGAGGAGTTCCCAGTACATTTTCCTTTCCCCTGTGTAATTACCTTAACAAGCACCAGCTGTTTTTATTCTCAGAAGGTTTATTCCCTGATATACAGCTGCCTACCCCCTTCGTAAGTGCAAGTCCTAAATGAGCTTTTTTCTCTGTTCCCTCACCACAATCCAGATTCTTTTGGGGAGTTACCAGGACAGTAACCATACCAGGAGGTACTTAAGCTATTAAGATACTGCTTTTCTTAATCTCAGTGGAGATATTTACTGATTAAACAGCCACCTACGCAGCATGTTCATGTCGTTCCTAAATGAGCTTTTATCTCTCTCCCCTCACCAAAAATCAGATTCTTCTGAGGAGTTCCCAGTACATTATCCTTTCCCCTGTGTAATTACCTTAAAAAGCTCCAGCTGTTTTTATTCTCAGAAGGTTTACTCCTTGATATACAGCTGCCTACTCCCTTCGTAAGTGCAGGTCCTAAATGAGCTTTTTTCTCTGTTCCCTCACCACAATCCAGATTCTTTTGGGGAGTTACCAGTACAGTATCCATAACAGGAGGTACTTAAGTTATTAAGCTACTGCTTTTCTTAATCTCAGTGGAGATATTTACTTATAAACAGCTACCTACGCAGCATGTACATGTCGTGCCTAAATGAGCATTTATCTCTCTCCCCTCACCACAAATCAGATTCTTCTGAGGACTTCCCAGTACATTATCCTTTCCCCTGTGTAATTACCTTAACAAGCTCCAGCTGTTTTTATTCTCAGAAGGTTTACAACCTGATATACTGCTGCCTACCTCCTTCGTAAGTGCATGTCCTAAATGAGCTTTTTTCTCTGTTCCCTCACCACAATCCAGATTCTTTTGGGGAGTTACCAGTTCAGTATCCGTACCACGAAGTACTTAATTTATTAAGCTACTGCTTTTATTAATCTCAGTGGAGACATTTACTGATAAACAGCTACCTACGCAGCATGTTCATTTCGTTCCTAAATGAGCTTTTATCTCTCTCCCCTCACCACAAATCAGATTCTTCAGAGGAATTCCTAGTACATTATCCTTTCCCCTGTGTAATTACCTCAACACGCTCCAGCTGTTTTTATTCTCAGAAGGTTTACTCCCTGATATACAGCTGCCTACCCCCTTCGTAAGTGCAGGTCATAAATGAGCTTTTTTCTCTGTTCCCTCACCACAATCCAGATTCTTTTGGGGAGTTACCAGTACAGTAACCATCCCAGGAAGTACTTAATTTATTAAGCTACTGCTTTTCTTAATCTCAGTGCAGATATTTACTAATAAACAGCTACCTACGCAGCATGTTCATGTCGTTCTTAAATGAGCTTTTATCTCTCTCACCTCACCACAAATCAGATTCTTCTGAGGAGTTCCCGGTCCATTATTCTTTCCCCTGTGTAATTACCTTAACAAGCTCCAGCTGTTTTTATTCTCAAAAGGTTTACTCCCTGATATACAGCTGCCTAACCCCTTCATAAGTGCAGGTCCTAAATGAGCTTTTTTCTCTGTTCCCTCACCACAATCCAGATTCTTTTGGGGAGTTACCAGTACAGTAACCATACCAGGAAGTACTTAATTTATTAAGCTACTGCTTTTCTTAATCTCAGTGGAGATATTTACTGATAAACAGCTACCTACGCAGCATGTTCAAGTCGTTCCTAAATGAGCTTTTATCTCTCTCCCCTCACCAAAAATCAGATTCTTCTGAGGAGCTCCCATTACATTATCCTTTCCCCTGTGTAATTACCTTAACAAGCTCCAGCTGTTTTTATTCTCAGAAGGTTTACTCCCTGATATACAGCTGCCTACCCCCTTCGTAAGTCCAGGACCTAAATGAGCTTTTTTCTCTGTTCCCTCACCACAATCCAGATTCTTTGGGGAGTTACCAGTACAGTAACCATACCAGGAAGTACTTAATTCATTAAGCTACTGCTTTTCTTTATCTCAGTGGAGATATTTACTGATAAACAGCTACCTACTCAGCATGTTCATGTCGTTCCTAAAGGAGCTTTTATCTCTCTCCCCTCACCACAAATCAGATTCTTCTGAGGAGTTCCCAGTACATTTTCCTTTCCCCTGTGTAATTACCTTAACAAGCTCCAGCCGTTTTTATTCTCAGAAGGTTTACTCCCTGACATACAGCTGCCTACCCCCTTCGTAAGTGCAGGTCCTAAATGAGCTTTTTTCTCTGTTCCCTCACCACAATCCAGATTCTTTTGGAGAGTTACCAGTACAGTAAACATACCAGGAAGTACTTAATTTTTTAAGCTACTGCTTTTATTAATCTCAGTGGAGATATTTACTGATAAACAGCTACCTACGCAGCATGTTCATGTCGTTCCTAAATGAGCTTTTATCTCTCTCCCCTCACCACAAATCAGATTCTTCTGAGGAGTTCCTAGTACATTATCCTTTCCCCTGTGTAATTACCTCAACAAGCTCCAGCTGTCTTTATTCTCAGAAGTTTTACTCCCTGATATACAGCTGCCTAACCCCTTCGTAAGTGCAGGTCATAAATGAGCTTTTTTCTCTGTTCCCTCACCACAATCCAGATTCTTTTGGGGAGTTACCAGTACAGTAACCATACCAGGAAGTACTTAATTTATTAAGCTACTGCTTTTCTTAATCTCAGTGGAGATATTTACTAATAAACAGCTACCTACGCAGCATGTTCATGTCGTTCCTAAATGAGCTTTTATCTCTCTCCCCTCACCACAAATCAGATTCTTCTGAGGAGTTCCAGGTACATTATTCTTTCCCCTGTGTAATTACCTTAACAAGCTCCAGCTGTTTTTATTCTCAAAAGCTTTACTCCCTGATATACAGCTGCCTAACCCCTTCGTAAGTGCAGGTCCTAAATGAGCTTTTTTCTCTGTTCCCTCACCACAATCCAGATTCTTTTGGGGAGTTACCAGTACAGTAACCATACCAGGAAGTGCTTAATTTATTAAGCTACTGCTTTTCTTAATCTCAGTGGAGATATTTACTGATAAACAGCTACCTACGCAGCATGTTCAAGTCGTTCCTAAATGAGCTTTTATCTCTCTCCCCTCACCACAAATCAGATTCTTCTGAGGAGCTCCCATTACATTATCCTTTCCCCTGTGTAATTACCTTAACAAGCTCCAGCTGTTTTTATTCTCAGAAGGTTTACTCCCTGATATACAGCTGCCTACCCCCTTCGTAAGTGCAGGTCCTAAATGAGCTTTTTTCTCTGTTCCCACACCACAATCCAGATTCTTTTGGGGAGTTACCAGTACAGTAACCATACCAGGAAGTACTTCATTTATTAAGCTACTGCTTTTCTTAATCTCAGTGGAGATATTTACGGATAAACAGCTACGTACGCAGCATGTTCATGTCGTTCCTCAATGAGCTATTATCTCTCTCCCCTCACCACGAATCAGATTCTTCTGAGGAGTTCCCAGGACATTATCCTTTCCCCTGTGTAATTACCTTACCAATCTCCAGCTGTTTTTATTCTCAGAAGGTTTACTCCCTGATATACAGCTGCCTACCCCCTTCGTAAGTGGAGGTCCTAAATGACATTTTTTCTCTGTTCCCTCACCACAATCCAGATCCTTTTGGGGAGTTACCAGGACAGTAACCAAACCAGGAAGTACTTAATTTATTAAGCTACTCCTTTTCTTATTCTCAGTGGAGATATTTACTGATAAACAGGTACCTACGCAGCATGTTCATGTCGTACCTAAATGAGCTTTTATCTCTCTCCACTCATCACAAATCAGATTCTTCTGAGGAGTTCCCAGTACATTATCCTTTCCCCTTTGTAACTACCTTAACAAGCTCCAGCTGTTTTTATTCTCAGAAGGTTTACTCCCTGATATACAGCTGCCTACCCCCTTCGTAAGTGCATGTTCTAAATGAGCTTTTTTCTCTGTTCCCTCACCACAATCCAGATTCTTTTGGGGAGTTTCCAGTACAGTATCCATACCCGGAAGTACATAATTTATTACGCTACTGCTTTTCTTAATCTCAGTGGAGATATTTACTGATAAACAGCTACGTATGCAGCATGTTCATGTCGTTCCTAAATGAGCTTTTATCTCTCTCCCCTCACCACAAATTAGATTCTTCTGAGGAGTTCCCAGTACATTATCCTTTCCCCTGTGTAATTACCTTATCAAGCTCCAGCTGTTTTTATTCTCAGAAGGTTTACTCCTGATATACAACTGCCTTCCCCCTTCGTAAGTGCAGGTCTTAAATGAGCTTTTTTCTCTGTTCCCTCACCACAATCCAGATTCTTTTGGGGAGTTTCCAGTACAGTAACCATACCAGGAAGAACTTAATTTTTTAAGCTACTGCTTTTCTTAATCTCAGAGGAGATATTTAATGATAAACAGCTACCTACGCAGCATGTTCATGTCGTTCATAAATGAGCATTTATCTCTCTCCCCTCACCACAAATCAGATTCTTCTGAGGAGTTCCCAGTACATTATCCTTTCCCCTGTGTAATTACCTTAGCAAGTTCCAGCTGTTTTTATTCTCAAAACGTTTACTCCCTGATATACTGCTGCATACCCCCTTCGTAAGTGCAGTTCCTAAATGAGCTTTTTTCTCTGTTCCCTCACAACAATCCAGATTCTTCTGGGGAGTTACCAGTACAGTAACCATACCAGGAAGTACTTACTTTATTAAGCTACTGCTTTTCTTAATCTCATTGGAGTTATTTACTGATAATCAGCTACGTATGCAGCATGATCATGTCGTTCCTAAATGAGCTTTTATCTCTCTCCCCTCACTACAAATCAGATTCTTCTGAGGAGTTCCCAGTACATTATCCTTTCCCCTGTGTAATTACCTTAAGAAGCTCCAGCTGTTTTTATTCCCAGAAGGGATACTCCCTGATATACAGATGCCTACCCCCTTCGTAAGTGCAGGTCCTAAATGAGCTTTTTTCTCTGTTACCTCACCACAATCCAGATTCTTTTAGGGAGTTACCAGTACAGTAACCATACCCGGAAGTACTTAATTTATTAAGCTACTGCTTTTCTTAATCTCAGTGGAGATATTTACTGATAAACAGCTACCTACGCAGCATGTTCATGTCGTTCCTAAATGAGCTTTTATCTCTCTCCCCTCACCAGAAATCAGATTCTTCTGAGGAGTTCCCAGTACATTTTCCTTTCCCCTGTGTAATGACCTTTATAAGCTCCAGCTGTTTTTATTCTCAGAAGGTTTACTCCCTGATATACAACTACCTACCCCCTTCGTAAGTGCAGGTCCTAAATGAGCTTTTTTCTCTGTTCCCTCACCACAATCCAGATTCTTTTGGGGAGTTACCAGTACAGTAACCATACCAGGAAGTACTTAATTTATAAAGCTACTGCTTTTCTTAATCTCAGTGGAGATATTTACTGACAAACAGCTACCTACGCAGCATGTTCATGTCGTTCCTAAATGAGCTTTTATCTTTCTCCCCTCACCACAAATCAGATTCTTCTGAGGAGTTCCCAGTACATTATCCTTTCCGCTGTGTAATTACCATAACAAGCTCCAGCTGTTTCTATTCTCAGAAGGTTTACTCCCTGATATACAGCTGCCTACCCCTTTCGTAAGTGCAGGTCCTAAATGAGCTTTTTTCTCTGTTCCCTCAGCACAATCCAGATTCTTTTGGGGAGTTACCAGTACAGTAACCATACCTTGAAGTACTTAATTTATTAAGCTACTGCTTTTCTTAATCTCAGTGGAGATATTTACTGATAAACAGCTACCTACGCAGCTTGTTCATGTCGTTCCTAAATGAGCTTTTATCTCTCTCCCCTCACCACAAATCAGATTCTTCTGAGGAGTTCCCAGTACATTATCCTTTCCCCTGTGTAATTACCTTAACAAGCTCCAGCTGTTTTTATTCTCAGAAGGTTTACTCCCTGATATACTGCTTTCTACCCCTTTCGTAAGTGCAGGTCCTAAATGAGCTTTTTTCTCTGTTCCCTCACCACAATCCAGATTCTTTTGGGGAGTTACCAGTACAGTAACCATACCAGGAAGTACTTAATTTATTAAGCTACTGCTTTTCTTAATCTCAGTGGAGATATTTACTGATAAACAGCTACCTACGGAGCATGTTCATGTCGTTCATAATGAGCTTTTATCTCTCTCCCCTCACCACACATCAGATTCTTCTGAGGAATTCCCAGTACATTATCCTTTCCCCTGTGTAATTACCTTAACAAGCTCCAGCTGTTTTTATTCTCAGAAGGTTTACTCCCTGATATACAGCTGCCTACCCCCTTCGTAAGTGCAGGTCCTAAATGAGCTTTTTTCTCTGTTCCCTCACCACAATCCAGATTCTTTTGGGGAGTTACCAGTACAGTAACCATACCAGGAAGTACTTAATTTATTAAGCTACTGCTTTTCTTAATGTCAGTGGAGATATTTACTGATAAACAGCTACCTACGCAGCATGTTCATGTCGTTCCTAAATGAGCTTTTATCTCTCTCCCCTCACCACAAATCAGATTCTTCTGAGGAGTTCCCAGTACATTATCCTTTCCCAGTGTAATTCCCTTAACAAGCTCCAGCTGTTTTTATTCTCAGAAGGTTTACTCCCTGATATACCGCTGCCTACCCCCTTCGTAAGTGCAGGTCCTAAATGAGCTTTTTTCTCTGTTCCCTCACCACAATCCAGATTCTTTTGGGGAGTTACCAGTACAGTAACCATACCAGGAAGTAATTTATTAAGCTACTGCTTTTCTAAATCTCAGTTTAGATATTTACTGATAAACAGCTACCTACGCAGCATGTTCATGTCGTTCCTAAATGAGCTTTTATCTCTCTCCCCTCACCACAAATCAGATTCTCTGAGGAGTTCCCAGTACATTATCCTTTCCCCTTTGTAATTACCTTAACAAGCTCCAGCTGTTTTTATTCTCAGAAGGTTTTCTCCCTGATATACTGCTGCCTACCCCCTACGTAAGTGCAGGTCCTAAA
Source organism: Perognathus longimembris pacificus (assembly GCF_023159225.1). NCBI lineage: Eukaryota > Metazoa > Chordata > Mammalia > Rodentia > Heteromyidae > Perognathus > Perognathus longimembris. The sequence continues at coordinate 26,189 of NW_025958996.1, read as the reverse complement.
TGAGCTTTTTTCTCTGTTCCCTCACTGCAGGAAGCCGGCAGCGACGCCATTACAAGATGGCGCCTGCTTCCTGGCAGCCTTAGCAGTAAACAACTCCATAAACGGCAATGCTTAGTGGACTTTCGCGCCCAAACCCCGCGCACGCGCAAGCGAGCTCTAGTCCCAGCCAATCCCGAAGCGGTTGCTAGTAACAACCAGCCGCAGACCAATCAGGGAGCGACCCTTGCTCCCCCAAGCGTATATAAGCAGGCGTTTTTGGCCTTCGGTGCCCCTCGCTTCAGCTCTCCCTCAACCAAGCAGCTCTTCAATAAAGTGCGATTGAGAAGGATCCTCGTGTGGTGGTCGCCTTTCCTCGCTGGACGGGGTTGCCGCCCGCCGCAACTGGTGTCGAAACCCGGGAACCACGCGAGGGGACAAAGAGGATCCAGAACTCAACGCACGAAGAGGTAACTTCCCTCAGGTATGTGGACTGCCGTTCCTGTCTGGTGCTTCTTATTATCCTTCCGCTGTGAGTTCTGGTGGCTGGTGTGTGCTTGCTTTGTTTGCGCTGTGATGCCCTTATGGCGCATGGTACGCTCATGCCTGGAAGATGGACACTCCACAGATCTTATAAAGGAAGGTCAAAGGGCCCTTAGTAAGCACCAGGATAGTCTTTCGGAATCCTCATCAGTAAAGGGGGAAGTGGTTAGGCCTAAGGAAAATAAAAATAAAAATAAGAAAGAAAAGGGAGACCCCATAAGGGTCTGGAGGAGGGACTGCAGCCCTCCGGAAAATCCTCGACCGCTCAGGCGGCGGGGACAAACTCAAAAGGGACAAGGACAAGAACCAGTTGCCCCGTTGTATCCTTCTTTGGAGGAATTTAAGATTGATAACTCCTTCTCAGCTCTTAGCATAGAGGTTAGTGAATCAGAGAGCGAGGCCGAGAGTGGCCATACCTCGGGCAGCGAGCTGAGCCCAGAAGATGAAGAGGGCTTGGAGGAGGCCGCTGCTAGGTACGAAGAGGACAGATACGGACCTGGTTACCCCCTTGGGGCCAAGGTCCCCAGGCAAAAAACACCCTCTGCCCCCCCTGCCTTATGCAGTGTCCGGGCGGAGCAACTTCATAAAGAGAAGAGTGGTCTAGGTTGGCCGCGGCTTTTCCAGTCTTTGAGAACCAAATAACAGATGAAAGGACCTACGAGCCAGTCTCTTATAAACAACTAAGGGATCTAATGGAGTCAGTGCGCACATATGGAGTTACAGCCAGTTATACCACTGCTTTATTGCGGCGACTCACGGTTAATGCCATGACGCCCACAGATTGGTTTGAGATTGCGCGCACATGTCTCAGTCACGGGCAGTTCCTTGACTTTAGGTCCATTGTTCAGGACAAGGCACAAATACAATTCAGAAAGAATCTCCAAGAAGGGAGAGCCGAATGGTCGGTGGACATGCTTCTAGGACAGGGAGCTTATGCAGTGGAACAGACCACCTACCCCTTTGAAGTCTACCGCCAGGTAAATGAGATATTTTACAAGGCTTGGCGGGCCTTGCCAAACAAAGGAGAGGTGGCTGGCAACCTTACAAAAGTGATTCAGGCGCCCAATGAACCATTTTCTGATTTTGTGGCACGCATGCTTGAGACGGCGGAGCGTGTACTTGGGAATTTGGATGCTGCCATGCCACTTGTACAACAAATAATCTATGAGCAAAGTACCAAGGAATGTAAAAGAGTGATAACTCCTATAAAGGAAAAGGGCCTTGAGGCATGGGTAAAAGCTTGCCGAGAGGTGGGAGGCCCATTGACAAATGCAGGCTTGGCGGCGGCCTCGCTTTCTGCCGCTCGCATGGCTAGGGACAACAAACAGAAGGGCTGCTTTAAGTGTGGCCAATTAGGACACTTTAAGCGGCAATGCCCGAAAATTAACATGGACCGGATCTGGTGATAACGAGATCCAGGGGAGCTGTTTGTGTTTTTCCTCAGGGCCAAGAAGTGCCTCACTGGGTGCCAACGAGATTGACCAGGCCTGTGGAAACGACAGAAGAAACCCATTGCGAAGACGCCATCCACTTGCCCTGTGGTGCAACTGATCCCCCTGCTACTTGCAACAGTGCTGACTGCAGCCCCGATGGCAGCAAAAGAAATGACACTATGGGCTGTGACTAAGGCATGGCCAGTACCTATGCCCTTGCATGCAGATTCTCCCTTCCTCCCCACCTTGTTTTCTGCAGACTGCAACATGGAAGTCCCATGTATTGCTCGTATTTTTACTACTATGCCTAGGAGGCAGTATGGTCTGCCTCTGGTTGGTCTGTCACCTGCGAACCCAAACACGAAGGGAAAAGGTTGTAATTTCACAGGCATTAGCCGCCTTGGAGTATGGAGCTTCCCCCCAGATTTGGCTTTCAGCCCTAAAAAGGGACTAAGCCCTCAATTGCACGGCCTTTGCACCCCAGGAAGCTGGTAGCTTCACTTGCACTAGGGATAGGCGTGCATTTGAGCAGAGCAGGATGCCGGGCAATAGCACCGCACTTGGGAGTCCTGGGGTAACAGGCCCCAAGAAGAGCAAGTCTGATTGCACGTGGGTAGATACCCTAGACCCCACCTCTGGAAAAAAGATATCGGACGGGTCTGGCGTCCGATGAATGGATAACACTCATGGGATAGCCAGTACAATGTTCCAAAATAGCACACAGAGATCAGACCTCTACTCTTACCTGCACGAAAACAAAAAGGGGGAACTGCAGGAAGCCGGCAGCGACACCATTACAAGATGGCGCCTGCTTCCTGGCAGCCTTAGCAGTAAACAACTCCATAAACGGCAATGCTTAGTGGACTTTCGCGCCCAAACCCCGCTCACGCGCAAGCGAGCTCTAGTCCCAGCCAATCCCGAAGCGGTTGCTAGTAACAATCAGCCGCAGACCAATCAGGGAGCGACCCTTGCTCCCCCAAGCGTATATAAGCAGGCGTTTTTGGCCCTCGGGGCCCCTCGCTTCAGCTCTCCCTCAACCAAGCAGCTCTTCAATAAAGTGCGATTGAGAAGGATCCTCGTGTGGTGGTCGTCTTTTTGCTGGACGAGGTAGCCGCCCGCCGCAACCTCACCACAATCCAGATTCTTTTGGGGAGTTACCAGTACAGTAACCATACCAGGAAGTACTTAATTTATTAAGCTACTGCTTTTCTTAATCTCAGTGGAGATATGTACTGATAAACAGCTACGTACACAGCATGTTCATGTCGTTCATAATTTAGCTTTTAACTCTCTCCCCTCACCACAAATCGGATTCTTCTGAGGAGTTCCCAGTACATTATCCTTTCCCCTGTGTAATTACCTTAACAAGCTCCAGCTGTTTTTATTCTCAGAAGGTTTCCTCCCTGATATACAGCTGCCTATCCCCTTCGTAAGTGCAGGTCATAAATGAGCTTTTTTCTCTGTTCCCTCACCACAATCCAGATTCTTTTGGGGAGTTACCAGTACAGTAACCATACCAGGAAGTACTTAATTTATTAAGCTACTGCTTTTCTTAAACTCAGTGGAGATATTTACTGATAAACAGCAACCTAGGCAGCATGTTCATGTCGTTCCTAAATGAGCTTTTATCTCTCTCCCCTCACCACAAATCAGATTCTTCTGAGGAGTTCCCAGTACATTATCCTTTCCCTTGTGTAATTACCTTAACAATCTCCAGCTGTTTTTATTCTCAGAAGGTTTACTCCCTGATACACAGCTGCCTAACCCCTTCATAAGTGCAGGTCCTAAATGAGCTTTTTTCTCTGTTCCCTCACCACAATCCAGATTCTTTTGGGGAGTTACCAGTACAGTAACCATACCAGGAAGTACTTAATTTATTAAGCTACTGCTTTTCTTAATCTCAGTGGAGATATTTACTGATAAACAGCTACCTACGCAGCATGTTCAAGTCGTTCCTAAATGAGCTTTTATCTCTCTCCCCTCACCAAAAATCAGATTCTTCTGAGGAGCTCCCATTACATTATCCTTTCCCCTGTCTAATTACCTTAACAAGCTCCAGCTGTTTTTATTCTCAGGAGGTTTACTCCCTGATATACAGCTGCCTACCCCCTTCGAAAGTGCAGGTCCTAAATGAGCTTTTTTCTCTGTTCCCTCACCACAATCCAGATTCTTTGGGGAGTGACCAGTACAGTAACCATACCAGGAAGTACTTAATTCATTAAGCTACTGCTTTTCTTAATCTCAGTGGAGATATTTACTAATAAACAGCTACCTACGCAGCATGTTCATGTCGTTCCTAAATGAGCTTTTATCTCTCTCCCCTCACCACAAATCAGATTCTTCTGAGGAGTTCCCAGTACATTATCCTTTCCCCTGTGTAATTACCTTAACAAGCTCCAGCCGTTTTTATTTCCAGAAGGTTTACTCCCTGACATACAGCTGCCTACCCCCTTCGTAAGTGCAGGTCCTAAATGAGCTTTTTTCTCTGTTTCCTCACCACAATCCAGATTCTTTTGGGGAGTTACCAGTACAGTAAACATACCAGGAAGTACTTAATTTATTAAGCTACTTCTTTTCTTAATCTCAGTGGAGATATTTACTGATAAACAGCTACGTACACAGCATGTTCATGTCGTTCCTAATTTAGCTTTTAACTCTCTCCCCTCACCACAAATCGGATTCTTCTGAGGAGTTCCCAGTACATTACCTTTCCCCTGTGTAATTACCTTAACAAGCTCCAGCTGTTTTTATTCTCAGAAGGTTTCCTCCCTGATATACAGCTGCCTACCCCCTTCGTAAGTGCAGGTCATAAATGAGCTTTTTTCTCTGTTCCCTCACCACAATCCAGATTCCTTTGGGGAGTTACCAGTACAGTAACCATACCAGGAAGTACTTAATTTATTAAGCTACTGCTTTTGTTAAACTCAGTGGAGATATTTACTGATAAACAGCAACCTAGGCAGCATGTTCATGTCGTTCCTAAATGAGCTTTTATCTCTCTCCCCTCACCACAAATCAGATTCTTCTGAGGAGTTCCCAGTACATTATCCTTTCCCTTGTGTAATTACCTTAACAATCTCCAGCTGTTTTTATTCTCAGAAGGTTTACTCCCTGATATACAGCTGCCTACCCCCTTCGAAAGTGCAGGTCCTAAATGAGCTTTTTTCTCTGTTCCCTCACCACAATCCAGATTCATTTGGGGAGTTACCAGTACAGTAACCATACCAGGAAGTACTTCATTTATTAAGCTACTGCTTTTCTTAATCTCAGTGGAGATATTTACTGATAAACAGCTACGTACGCAGCATGTTCATGTCATTTCTAAATGAGCTTTTATCTCTGTCCCCTCACCACAAATCAGATTCTTCTGAGGAGTTCCCAGTATATTATCCTTTCCCCTGTGTAATTACCTTAACAAGCTACAGCGGTTTTTATTCTCAGAAGGTTTACTCCCTGATATACAGCTGCCTACCCCCTTCGTAAGTTCAGGTCCTAAATGAGCTTTTTTCTCTGTTCCCCACCACAATCCAGATTCTTTTGGGAAGTTACCAGTACAGTAACCATACCAGGAAGTACTTAATTTATTAAGCTACTTCTTTTCTTAATCTCAGTGGAGATATTTACTGATAAACAGCTACCTACGCAGCATGTTCATGTCGTTCCTAAATGAGCTTTTATCTCTCTCCCCTCAACACAAATCAGATTCTTCTGAGGAGTTCCCGGTACATTATCCTTTCCCCTGTGTAATTACCTTAACAAGCTCCAGCTGTTTTTATTCTCAGAAGGTTTACTCCCTGATATACAGCTGCCTACCCCCTTCGTAAGTGCAGGTGCTAAATGAGCTTTTTTCTCTGTTCCCTCACCACAATCCAGATTTTTTTGGGGAGTAACCAGTACAGTAACCATACCAGGAAGTACTTAATTTATTAAGCTACTGCTTTTCTTAATGTCAGTGGAGATATTTACTGATAAACAGCTACCTACGCAGCATGTTCATGTCGTTCATAATTGAGGTTTTATCTCTCTCCCCTCACCACAAATCTGATGCTTCTGAGGAGTTCCCGGTACATTATTCTTTCCCCTTGTATAATTACTTTAACAAGCTCCAGCTGTTTTTATTCTCAAAAGGTTTTTTCCCTGATAAACAGCTGCCTACCCCCTACGTAAGTGCAGGTCATAAATGAGCTTTTTTCTCTGTTCCCTCACCACAAACCAGATTCTTTTGGGGAGTTACCAGTACAGTATCCATACAAGGAAGTACTTAATTTATTAAGCTACTGCTTTTGTTAATCTCAGTGGAGGTATTTACCGATAAACAGCTACGTATGCAGCATGTTCCTGTCGTTCCTAAATGAGCTTTTATCTCTCTCCCCTCATCACAAATCACATTCTTCTGAGGAGTTCCCTGTACATTATCCTTTCCCCTGTGTAATTATCTTATCAAGCTCCAGCCGTTTTTATTCTCAGAAGGTTTACTCCCTGATATATAGCTGCCTAACCCCTTCGTAAGTGCAGGTCCTAAATGAGCTTTTTTCTCTGTTCCCTCACCACAATCCAGATTCTTTGGGGAGTTACAAGTACAGTAACCATACCAGGAAGTACTTAATTTAGTAAGCTACTGCTTTTCTTAATCTCAGTGGAGATATTTACTGATAAACAGCTACTTACGCAGCATGTTCAGGTCGTTCCTAAATGAGCTTTTATCTCTCTCCCCTCACCACAACTCAGATTCTTCTGAGGAGTTCACAGTACATTATCCTTTCCCCTGTGTAATTACCTTAACAAGCTCCAGCTGTTGTTATTCTCAGAAGATTCACTCCCTGATATACAGCTGCCTACCCCTTCGTAAGTGCAGGTCCTAAATGAGCTTTTTTCTCTGTTCCCTCACCACAATACAGATTCTTTTGAGGAGTTACCAGTACAGTAACCATACCAGGAAGTACTTAATTTATTAAAATACTGCTTTTCTTAATGTCAGTGGAGATATTTACTGATAAACAGCTACCTACGCAGCACGTTCATGTCGTTCCTATATGAGCTTTTATCTCTCTGCCCTCACCACAAATCAGATTCTTCTGAGAAATTCCCAATACATTTTCCTTTCCCCTGTGTAATTACCTTAACAAGCTCCAGCTGTTTATATTCTCAGAAGGTTTACTCCCTGATATACAGCTGCCTACCCCCTTCGTAAGTGCAGGTCCTAAATGAGCTTTTTTCTCTGTTACCTCACCACAATCCAGATTCTTTTGGGGAGTTACCAGTACAGTAACCATACCAGGAAGTAATTTATTAAGCTACTGCTTTTCTTAATCTCAGTGCAGATATTTACTAATAAACAGCTACCTACGCAGCATGTTCATGTCGTTCTTAAATGAGCTTTTATCTCTCTCCCCTCACCACAAATCAGATTCTTCTGAGGAGTTCCCGGTCCATTATTCTTTCCCCTGTGTAATTACCTTAACAAGCTCCAGCTGTTTTTATTCTCAAAAGGTTTACTCCCTGATATACAGCTGCCTAACCCCTTCATAAGTGCAGGTCCTAAATGAGCTTTTTTCTCTGTTCCCTCACCACAATCCAGATTCTTTTGGGGAGTTACCAGTACAGTAACCATACCAGGAAGTACTTAATTTATTAAGCTACTGCTTTTCTTAATCTCAGTGGAGATATTTACTGATAAACAGCTACCTACGCAGCATGTTCAAGTCGTTCCTAAATGAGCTTTTATCTCTCTCCCCTCACCAAAAATCAGATTCTTCTGAGGAGCTCCCATTACATTATCCTTTCCCCTGTGTAATTACCTTAACAAGCTCCAGCTGTTTTTATTCTCAGAAGGTTTACTCCCTGATATACAGCTGCCTACCCCCTTCGTAAGTCCAGGACCTAAATGAGCTTTTTTCTCTGTTCCCTCACCACAATCCAGATTCTTTGGGGAGTTACCAGTACAGTAACCATACCAGGAAGTACTTAATTCATTAAGCTACTGCTTTTCTTAATCTCAGTGGAGATATTTACTGATAAACAGCTACCTACTCAGCATGTTCATGTCGTTCCTAAAGGAGCTTTTATCTCTCTCCCCTCACCACAAATCAGATTCTTCTGAGGAGTTCCCAGTACATTTTCCTTTCCCCTGTGTAATTACCTTAACAAGCTCCAGCCGTTTTTATTCTCAGAAGGTTTACTCCCTGACATACAGCTGCCTACCCCCTTCGTAAGTGCAGGTCCTAAATGAGCTTTTTTCTCTGTTCCCTCACCACAATCCAGATTCTTTTGGAGAGTTACCAGTACAGTAACATACCAGGAAGTACTTAATTTATTAAGCTACTGCTTTTTTTAATCTCAGTGGAGATATTTACTGATAAACAGCTACCTACGCAGCATGTTCATGTCGTTCCTAAATGAGCTTTTATCTCTCTCCCCTCACCACAAATCAGATTCTTCTGAGGAGTTCCTAGTACATTATCCTTTCCCCTGTGTAATTACCTCAACAAGCTCCAGCTGTCTTTATTCTCAGAAGTTTTACTCCCTGATATACAGCTGCCTACCCCCTTCGTAAGTGCAGGTCATAAATGAGCTTTTTTCTCTGTTCCCTCACCACAATCCAGATTCTTTTGGGGAGTTACCAGTACAGTAACCATACCAGGAAGTACTTAATTTATTAAGCTACTGCTTTTCTTAATCTCAGTGGAGATATTTACTAATAAACAGCTACCTACGCAGCATGTTCATGTCGTTCCTAAATGAGCTTTTATCTCTCTCCCCTCACCACAAATCAGATTCTTCTGAGGAGTTCCAGGTACATTATTCTTTCCCCTGTGTAATTACCTTAACAAGCTCCAGCTGTTTTTATTCTCAAAAGCTTTACTCCCTGATATACAGCTGCCTAACCCCTTCGTAAGTGCAGGTCCTAAATGAGCTTTTTTCTCTGTTCCCTCACCACAATCCAGATTCTTTTGGGGAGTTACCAGTACAGTAACCATACCAGGAAGTGCTTAATTTATTAAGCTACTGCTTTTCTTAATCTCAGTGGAGATATTTACTGATAAACAGCTACCTACGCAGCATGTTCAAGTCGTTCCTAAATGAGCTTTTATCTCTCTCCCCTCACCACAAATCAGATTCTTCTGAGGAGCTCCCATTACATTATCCTTTCCCCTGTGTAATTACCTTAACAAGCTCCAGCTGTTTTTATTCTCAGAAGGTTTACTCCCTGATATACAGCTGCCTACCCCCTTCGTAAGTGCAGGTCCTAAATGAGCTTTTTTCTCTGTTCCCTCACCACAATCCAGATTCTTTTGGGGAGTTACCAGTACAGTAACCATACCAGGAAGTACTTCATTTATTAAGCTACTGCTTTTCTTAATGTCAGTGGAGATATTTACTGATAAACAGCTACCTACGCAGCATGTTCATGTCGTTCCTAAATGAGCTTTTATCTCTCTCCGCTCACCACAAATCAGATTCTTCTGAGGAGTTCCCAGTACATTATCCTTTCCCCTGTGTAATTACCTTAACAATCTCCAGCTGTTGTTATTCTCAGAAGGTTTACTCCCTGATATATGGCTGCCTACACCCTTCGTAATTGCAGGTCTAAATGAGCTTTTTTCTCTGTTCCCTCACCACAATCCAGACTCTTTTGGGGAGTTTCCAGTACAGTAAACATACCAGGAAGTACTTAATTTATTAAGCTACTGCTTTTCTTAATCTCAGTGGAGATATTTACTGATAAACAGCTTCCTACGCAGCATGTTCATGTCGTTCATAATTGAGGTTTTATCTCTCTCCCCTCACCACAAATCTGATGCTTCTGAGGAGTTCCCGGTACATTATTCTTTCCCCTTGTGTAATTACTTTAACAAGCTCCAGCTGTTTTTATTCTCAAAAGGTTTTTTCCCTGATAAACAGCTGCCTACCCCCTTCGTAAGTGCAGGTCTAAATGAGCTTTTTTCTCTGTTCCCTCACAACAATCCAGATTCTTTTGGGGAGTTACCAGTACAGTAACCATACCAGGAAGTACTTAATTTAGTAAGCTACTGCTTTTCTTAATCTCAGTGGAGATATTTACTGATAAACAGCTACTTACGCAGCATGTTCAGGTCGTTCCTAAATGAGCTTTTATCTCTCTCCCCTCACCACAACTCTGATTCTTCTGAGGAGTTCACAGTACATTATCCTTTCCCCTGTGTAATTACCTTAACAAGCTCCAGCTGTTGTTATTCTCAGAAGATTCACTCCCTGATATACAGCTGCCTACCCCTTCGTAAGTGCAGGTCCTAAATGAGCTTTTTTCTCTGTTCCCTCACCACAATACAGATTCTTTTGAGGAGTTACCAGTACAGTAACCATACCAGGAAGTACTTAATTTATTAAAATACTGCTTTTCTTAATGTCAGTGGAGATATTTACTGATAAACAGCTACCTACGCAGCATGTTCATGTCGTTCCTATATGAGCTTTTATCTCTCTGCCCTCACCACAAATCAGATTCTTCTGAGAAATTCCCAATACATTTTCCTTTCCCCTGTGTAATTACCTTAACAAGCTCCAGCTGTTTATATTCTCAGAAGGTTTACTCCCTGATATACAGCTGCCTACCCCCTTCGTAAGTGCAGGTCCTAAATGAGCTTTTTTCTCTGTTCCCTCACCACAATCCAGATTCTTTTGGGGAGTTACCAGTACAGTAACCATACCAGGAAGTACTTAATTTATTAAGCTACTGCTTTTCTTAATCTCAGTGGAGATATTTACTGATAAACAGCTACCTACGCAGCATGTTCATGTCGTTCCTAAATGAGCTTTTATCTCTCTCCCCTCACCACAAATCAGATTCTTCTGAGGAGTTCCTAGTACATTATCCTTTCCCCTGTGTAATTACCTTAACAAGCTCCAGCTGTTTTATTCTCAGAAGGTTTACTCCCTGATATACAGCTGCCTACCCCCTTCGTAAGTGCAGGTCCTAAATGAGCTTTTTTCTCTGTTCCTCACCACAATCCAGATTCTTTTGGGGAGTTACCAGTACAGTAACCATACCAGGAAGTACTTCATTTATTAAGCTACTGCTTTTCTTAATCTCAGTGGAGATATTTACTGATAAACAGCTACGTACGCAGCATGTTCATGTCGTTCCTAAATGAGCTTTTATCTCTCTCCCCTCACCACAAATCAGATTCTTCTGAGGAGTTCCAAGTACATTATCCTTTCCCCTGTGTAATTACCTTAACAAGCTCCAGCTGTTTTTATTCTCAGAAGGTTTACTCCCTGATATACAGCTGCCTACCCCCTTCGTAAGTGCAGGTCCTAAATGAGCTTTTTTCTCTGTTCCCTCACCACAATCCAGATTCTTTTGGGGAGTTACCAGTACAGTAACCATACCAGGAAGTACTTAATTTATTAAGCTACTGCTTTTCTTAATGTCAGTGGAGATATTTACTGATAAACAGCTACCTACGCAGCATGTTCATGTCGTTCCTAAATGAGCTTTTATCTCTCTCCGCTCACCACAAATCAGATTCTTCTGAGGAGTTCCCAGTACATTATCCTTTCCCCTGTGTAATTACCTTAACAATCTCCAGCTGTTGTTATTCTCAGAAGGTTTACTCCCTGATATATGGCTGCCTACACCCTTCGTAATTGCAGGTCTAAATGAGCTTTTTTCTCTGTTCCCTCACCACAATCCAGACTCTTTTGGGGAGTTTCCAGTACAGTAAACATACCAGGAAGTACTTAATTTATTAAGCTACTGCTTTTCTTAATCTCAGTGGAGATATTTACTGATAAACAGCTACCTACGCAGCATGTTCATGTCGTTCTAATTGAGGTTTTATCTCTCTCCCTCACCACAAATCTGATGCTTCTGAGGAGTTCCCGGTACATTATTCTTTCCCCTTGTGTAATTACTTTAACAAGCTCCAGCTGTTTTTATTCTCAAAAGGTTTTTTCCCTGATAAACAGCTGCCTACCCCCTTCGTAAGTGCAGGTCCTAAATGAGCTTTTTTCTCTGTTCCCTCACAACAATCCAGATTCTTTTGGGGAGTTACCAGTACAGTAACCATACCAGGAAGTACTTAATTTAGTAAGCTACTGCTTTTCTTAATCTCAGTGGAGATATTTACTGATAAACAGCTACTTACGCAGCATGTTCATGTCGTTCCTATATGAGCTTTTATCTCTCTCCCCTCACCACAAATCAGATTCTTCTGAGGAGTTCCCAATACATTTTCCTTTCCCCTGTGTAATTACCTTAACAAGCTCCAGCTGTTGTTATTCTCAGAAGATTCACTCCCTGATATACAGCTGCCTACCCCTTCGTAAGTGCAGGTCCTAAATGAGCTTTTTTCTCTGTTCCCTCACCACAATACAGATTCTTTTGAGGAGTTACCAGTACAGTAACCATACCAGGAAGTACTTAATTTATTAAAATACTGCTTTTCTTAATGTCAGTGGAGATATTTACTGATAAACAGCTACCTACGCAGCATGTTCATGTCGTTCCTATATGAGCTTTTATCTCTCTGCCCTCACCACAAATCAGATTCTTCTGAGAAATTCCCAATACATTTTCCTTTCCCCTGTGTAATTACCTTAACAAGCTCCAGCTGTTTATATTCTCAGAAGGTTTACTCCCTGATATACAGCTGCCTACCCCCTTCGTAAGTGCAGGTCCTAAATGAGCTTTTTTCTCTGTTACCTCACCACAATCCAGATTCTTTTGGGGAGTTACCAGTACAGTAACCATACCAGGAAGTAATTTATTAAGCTACTGCTTTTCTAAATCTCAGTGGAGATATTTACTGATAAACAGCTCCCTACGCAGCATGTTCATGTCGTTCCTAAATGAGCTTTTATCTCTCTCCCCTCACCACAAATCAGATTCTTCAGAGGAGTTCCTAGTACATTATCCTTTCCCCTGTGTAATTACCTCAACACGCTCCAGCTGTTTTTATTCTCAGAAGGTTTACTCCCTGATATACAGCTGCCTACCCCCTTCGTAAGTGCAGGTCCTAAATGAGCTTTTTTCTCTGTTCCCTCACCACAATCCAGATTCTTTTGGGGAGTTACCAGTACAGTAACCATACCAGGAAGTACTTAATTTATTAAGCTACTGCTTTTCTTAATCTCAGTGGAGATATTTACTGATAAACAGCTAACTACGCAGCATGTTCATGTCGTTCCTAAATGAGCTTTTATCTCTCTCCCCTCACCACAAATCAGATTCTTCTGAGGAGTTCCCGGTACATTATCCTTTCCCCTGTGTAATTACCTTAACAAGCTCCAGCTGTTTTTATTCTCAGAAGGTTTACTCCCTGATATACAGCTGCCTACCCCCTTCGTAAGTGCAGGTCCTAAATGAGCTTTTTTCTCTGTTCCCTCACCACAATCCAGATTCTTTTGGGGAGTTACCAGTACAGTAACCATACCAGGAAGTACTTAATTTATTAAGCTACTGCTTTTCTTAATCTCAGTGGAGATATTTACTGATAAACAGCTACCTACGCAGCATGTTCATGTCGTTCCTAAATGAGCTTTTATCTCTCTCCCCTCACCACAAATCAGATTCTTCTGAGGAGTTCCCATTACATTATCCTTTCCCCTGTGTAATTACCTTAACAAGCTCCAGCTGTTTTTATTCTCAGAAGGTTTACTCCCTGATATACAGCTGCCTACCCCTTCGTTAAGTGCAGGTCCTAAATGAGCTTTTTTCTCTGTTCCCTCACCACAATCCAGATTCTTTTGGGGAGTTACCAGTACAGTAACCATACCAGGAAGTACTTAATTTATTAAGCTACTGCTTTTCTTAATCTCAGTGGAGATATTTACTGATAAACAGCTACCTACGCAGCATGTTCATGTCGTTCCTAAATGAGCTTTTATCTCTCTCCCCTCACCACAAATCAGATTCTTCTGAGGAGTTCCCAGTACATTTTCCTTTCCCCTGTGTAATTACCTTAACAAGCTCCAGCTGTTTTTATTCTCAGAAGGTTTACTCCCTGACATACAGCTGCCTACCCCCTTCGTAAGTGCAGGTCCTAAATGAGCTTTTTTCTCTGTTCCCTCACCACAATCCAGATTCTTTTGGGGAGTTACCAGTACAGTAACCATACCAGGAAGTACTTAATTTATTAAGCTACTGCTTTTCTTAATCTCAGTGGAGATATTTACTGATAAACAGCTACCTACGCAGCATGTTCATGTCGTTCCTAAATGAGCTTTTATCTCTCTCCCCTCACCACAAATCAGATTCTTCTGAGGAGTTCCAGTACATTATCCTTTCCCCTGTGTAATTACCTTAACAAGCTCCAGCTGTTTTATTCTCAGAAGTTTACTCCCTGATATACAGCTGCCTACCCCCTTCGTAAGTGCAGGTCCTAAATGAGCTTTTTTCTCTGTTCCCTCACCACAATCCAGATTCTTTTGGGAGTTACCAGTACAGTAACCATACCAGGAAGTACTTAATTTATTAAGCTACTGCTTTTCTTAATCTCAGTGGAGATATTTACTGATAAACAGCTACCTACGCAGCATGTTCATGTCGTTCCTAAATGAGCTTTTATCTCTCTCCCCTCACCACAAATCAGATTCTTCTGAGGAGTTCCAGTACATTATTCCTTTCCCCTGTGTAATTACCTTAACAAGCTCCAGCTGTTTTATTCTCAGAAGTTTTACTCCCTGATATACAGCTGCCTACCCCCTTCGTAAGTGCAGGTCCTAAATGAGCTTTTTTCTCTGTTCCCTCACCACAATCCAGATTCTTTTGGGGAGTTACCAGTACAGTAACCATACCAGGAAGTGCTTAATTTATTAAGCTACTGCTTTTCTTAATCTCAGTGGAGATATTTACTGATAAACAGCTACCTACGCAGCATGTTCATGTCGTTCCTAAATGAGCTTTTATCTCTCTCCCCTCACCACAAATCAGATTCTTCTGAGGAGTTCCAGGTACATTATCCTTTCCCCTGTGTAATTACCTTAACAAGCTCCAGCTGTTTTTATTCTCAGAAGGTTTACTCCCTGATATACAGCTGCCTACCCCCTTCGTAAGTGCAGGTCCTAAATGAGCTTTTTTCTCTGTTCCCTCACCACAATCCAGATTCTTTTGGGGAGTTACCAGTACAGTAACCATACCAGGAAGTACTTCATTTATTAAGCTACTGCTTTTCTTAATCTCAGTGGAGATATTTACTGATAAACAGCTACGTACGCAGCATGTTCATGTCATTTCTAAATGAGCTTTTATCTCTGTCCCCTCACCACAAATCAGATTCTTCTGAGGAGTTCCAAGTATATTATCCTTTCCCCTGTGTAATTACCTTAACAAGCTACAGCGGTTTTTATTCTCAGAAGGTTTACTCCCTGATATACAGCTGCCTACCCCCTTCGTAAGTTCAGGTCCTAAATGAGCTTTTTTCTCTGTTCCCCACCACAATCCAGATTCTTTTGGGAAGTTACCAGTACAGTAACCATACCAGGAAGTACTTAATTTATTAAGCTACTGCTTTTCTTAATGTCAGTGGAGATATTTACTGATAAACAGCTACCTACGCAGCATGTTCATGTCGTTCCTAAATGAGCTTTTATCTCTCTCCGCTCACCACAAATCAGATTCTTCTGAGGAGTTCCCAGTACATTATCCTTTCCCCTGTGTAATTACCTTAACAATCTCCAGCTGTTGTTATTCTCAGAAGGTTTACTCCCTGATATATGGCTGCCTACACCCTTCGTAATTGCAGGTCTAAATGAGCTTTTTTCTCTGTTCCCTCACCACAATCCAGACTCTTTTGGGGAGTTTCCAGTACAGTAAACATACCAGGAAGTACTTAATTTATTAAGCTACTGCTTTTCTTAATCTCAGTGGAGATATTTACTGATAAACAGCTACCTACGCAGCATGTTCATGTCGTTCATAATTGAGGTTTTATCTCTCTCCCCTCACCACAAATCTGATGCTTCTGAGGAGTTCCCGGTACATTATTCTTTCCCCTTGTGTAATTACTTTAACAAGCTCCAGCTGTTTTTATTCTCAAAAGGTTTTTTCCCTGATAAACAGCTGCCTACCCCCTTCGTAAGTGCAGGTCCTAAATGAGCTTTTTTCTCTGTTCCCTCACAACAATCCAGATTCTTTTGGGGAGTTACCAGTACAGTAACCATACCAGGAAGTACTTAATTTAGTAAGCTACTGCTTTTCTTAATCTCAGTGGAGATATTTACTGATAAACAGCTACTTACGCAGCATGTTCTGTCGTTCCTAAATGAGCTTTTATCTCTCTCCCCTCACCACAAATCAGATTCTTCTGAGGAGTTCCCAGTACATTATCCTTTCCCCTGTGTAATTACCTTAACAAGCTCCAGCTGTTGTTATTCTCAGAAGGTTTACTCCCTGATATACAGCTGCCTACCCCTTCGTAAGTGCAGGTCCTAAATGAGCTTTTTTCTCTGTTCCCTCACCACAATCCAGATTCTTTTGGGGAGTTACCAGTACAGTAACCATACCAGGAAGTACTTAATTTATTAAGCTACTGCTTTTCTTAATCTCAGTGGAGATATTTACTGATAAACAGCTACCTACGCAGCATGTTCATGTCGTTCCTAAATGAGCTTTTATCTCTCTCCCCTCACCACAATCAGATTCTTCTGAGAGTTCACAGTACATTATCCTTTCCCCTGTGTAATTACCTTAACAAGCTCCAGCTGTTTTATTCTCAGAAGTTTACTCCCTGATATACAGCTGCCTACCCCCTTCGTAAGTGCAGGTCCTAAATGAGCTTTTTTCTCTGTTCCCTCACCACAATCCAGATTCTTTTGGGGAGTTACCAGTACAGTAACCATACCAGGAAGTACTTAATTTATTAAGCTACTGCTTTTCTTAATCTCAGTGGAGATATTTACTGATAAACAGCTACCTACGCAGCATGTTCATGTCGTTCCTAAATGAGCTTTTATCTCTCTCCCCTCACCACAAATCAGATTCTTCTGAGAAAGTTCCCAATACATTTTCCTTTCCCCTGTGTAATTACCTTAACAAGCTCCAGCTGTTTTTATTCTCAGAAGGTTTACTCCCTGATATACAGCTGCCTACCCCCTTCGTAAGTGCAGGTCCTAAATGAGCTTTTTTCTCTGTTCCCTCACCACAATCCAGATTCTTTTGGGGAGTTACCAGTACAGTAACCATACCAGGAAGTCATTTATTAAGCTACTGCTTTTCTTAATCTCAGTGGAGATATTTACTGATAAACAGCTACTACGCAGCATGTTCATGTCGTTCCTAAATGAGCTTTTATCTCTGCCCTCACCACAAATCAGATTCTTCTGAGGAGTTCCTAGTACATTATCCTTTCCCCTGTGTAATTACCTAACAAGCTCCAGCTGTTTTTATTCTCAGAAGGTTTACTCCCTGATATACAGCTGCCTACCCCCTTCGTAAGTTCAGGTCTAAATGAGCTTTTTTCTCTGTTCCCTCACCACAATCCAGATTCTTTTGGGAGTTACCAGTACAGTAACCATACCAGGAAGTACTTAATTTATTAAGCTACTGCTTTTCTTAATCTCAGTGGAGATATTTACTGATAAACAGCTACCTACGCAGCATGTTCATGTCGTTCCTAAATGAGCTTTTATCTCTCTCCCCTCACCACAAATCAGATTCTTCTGAGGAGTTCCCAGTACATTATTCCTTTCCCCTGTGTAATTACCTTAACAAGCTCCAGCTGTTTTTATTCTCAGAAGGTTTACTCCCTGATATACAGCTGCCTACACCCTTCGTAAGTGCAGGTCCTAAATGAGCTTTTTTCTCTGTTCCCTCACCACAATCCAGATTCTTTTGGGGAGTTACCAGTACAGTAAACATACCAGGAAGTACTTAATTTATTAAGCTACTGCTTTTCTTAATCTCAGTGGAGATATTTACTGATAAACAGCTACCTACGCAGCATGTTCATGTCGTTCCTAAATGAGCTTTTATCTCTCTCCCCTCACCACAAATCAGATTCTTCTGAGGAGTTCCCGGTACATTATCCTTTCCCCTGTGTAATTACCTTAACAAGCTCCAGCTGTTTTTATTCTCAGAAGGTTTTTACTCCCTGATATACAGCTGCCTACCCCCTTCGTAAGTGCAGGTCCTAAATGAGCTTTTTTCTCTGTTCCCTCACCACAATCCAGATTCTTTTGGGGAGTTACCAGTACAGTAACCATACCAGGAAGTACTTAATTTATTAAGCTACTGCTTTTCTTAATCTCAGTGGAGATATTTACTGATAAACAGCTACTTACGCAGCATGTTCATGTCGTTCCTAAATGAGCTTTTATCTCTCTCCCCTCACCACAAATCAGATTCTTCTGAGGAGTTCCAGTACATTATCCTTTCCCCTGTGTAATTACCTTAACAAGCTCCAGCTGTTTTATTCTCAGAAGTTTACTCCCTGATATACAGCTGCCTACCCCTTCGTAAGTGCAGGTCCTAAATGAGCTTTTTTCTCTGTTCCCTCACCACAATCCAGATTCTTTTGGAGAGTTACCAGTACAGTAACCATACCAGGAAGTACTTAATTTATTAAGCTACTGCTTTTCTTAATCTCAGTGGAGATATTTACTGATAAACAGCTACCTACGCAGCATGTTCATGTCGTTCCTAAATGAGCTTTTATCTCTCTCCCCTCACCACAAATCAGATTCTTCTGAGGAGTTCCCTAGTATATTATCCTTTCCCCTGTGTAATTACCTTAACAAGCTCCAGCTGTTTTATTCTCAGAAGGTTTACTCCCTGATATACAGCTGCCTACCCCCTTCGTAAGTGCAGGTCCTAAATGAGCTTTTTTCTCTGTTCCCTCACCACAATCCAGATTCTTTTGGGGAGTTACCAGTACAGTAACCATACCAGGAAGTACTTAATTTATTAAGCTACTGCTTTTCTTAATCTCAGTGGAGATATTTACTGATAAACAGCTACCTACGCAGCATGTTCATGTCGTTCCTAAATGAGCTTTTATCTCTCTCCCCTCACCACAAATCAGATTCTTCTGAGGAGTTCCAGTACATTATCCTTTCCCCTGTGTAATTACCTTAACAAGCTCCAGCTGTTTTTATTCTCAGAAGGTTTACTCCCTGATATACAGCTGCCTACCCCCTTCGTAAGTGCAGGTCCTAAATGAGCTTTTTTCTCTGTTCCCTCACCACAATCCAGATTCTTTTGGGGAGTTACCAGTACAGTAACCATACCAGGAAGTACTTAATTTATTAAGCTACTGCTTTTCTTAATCTCAGTGGAGATATTTACTGATAAACAGCTACCTACGCAGCATGTTCATGTCGTTCCTAAATGAGCTTTTATCTCTCTCCCCTCACCACAAATCAGATTCTTCTGAGGAGTTCCCAGTACATTATCCTTTCCCCTGTGTAATTACCTTAACAAGCTCCAGCTGTTTTTATTCTCAGAAGGTTTACTCCCTGATATACAGCTGCCTACCCCCTTCGTAAGTTGCAGGTCCTAAATGAGCTTTTTTCTCTGTTCCCTCACCACAATCCAGATTCTTTTGGGGAGTTACCAGTACAGTAACCATACCAGGAAGTACTTAATTTATTAAGCTACTGCTTTTCTTAATCTCAGTGGAGATATTTACTGATAAACAGCTACCTACGCAGCATGTTCATGTCGTTCCTAAATGAGCTTTTATCTCTCTCTCCCTCACCACAAATCAGATTCTTCTGAGGAGTTCCCAGTACATTATCCTTTCCCCTGTGTAATTACCTTAACAAGCTCCAGCTGTTTTTATTCTCAGAAGGTTTACTCCCTGATATACAGCTGCCTACCCCCTTCGTAAGTGCAGGTCTAAATGAGCTTTTTTCTCTGTTCCCTCACCACAATCCAGATTCTTTTGGGGAGTTACCAGTACAGTAAACATACCAGGAAGTACTTAATTTATTAAGCTACTGCTTTTCTTAATCTCAGTGGAGATATTTACTGATAAACAGCTACCTACGCAGCATGTTCATGTCGTTCAAATGAGCTTTTATCTCTCTCCCCTCACCACAAATCAGATTCTTCTGAGGAGTTCCCGGTACATTATTCTTTCCCCTGTGTAATTACCTTAACAAGCTCCAGCTGTTTTTATTCTCAAAAGGTTTACTCCCTGATATACAGCTGCCTACCCCTTCGTAAGTGCAGGTCCTAAATGAGCTTTTTTCTCTGTTCCCTCACACAATCCAGATTCTTTTGGGGAGTTACCAGTACAGTAACCATACCAGGAAGTACTTAATTTATTAAGTACTGCTTTTCTTAATCTCAGTGGAGATATTTACTGATAAACAGCTACCTACGCAGCATGTTCATGTCGTTCCTAAATGAGCTTTTATCTCTCTCCCCTCACCACAAATCAGATTCTTCTGAGGATTCCCATACATTATCCTTTCCCCTGTGTAATTACCTTAACAAGCTCCAGCTGTTTTTATTCTCAGAAGGTTTACTCCCTGATATACAGCTGCCTACCCCCTTCGTAAGTGCAGGTCCTAAATGAGCTTTTTTCTCTGTTCCCTCACCACAATCCAGATTCTTTTGGGGAGTTACCAGTACAGTAACCATACCAGGAAGTACTTAATTTATTAAGCTACTGCTTTTCTTAATCTCAGTGGAGATATTTACTGATAAACAGCTACCTACGCAGCATGTTCATGTCGTTCCTAAATGAGCTTTTATCTCTCTCCCCTCACCACAAATCAGATTCTTCTGAGGAGTTCCCAGTACATTATCCTTTCCCCTGTGTAATTACCTTAACAAGCTCCAGCTGTTTTTATTCTCAGAAGGTTTACTCCCTGATATACAGCTGCCTACCCCCTTCGTAAGTGCAGGTCCTAAATGAGCTTTTTTCTCTGTTCCCTCACCACAATCCAGATTCTTTTGGGGAGTTACCAGTACAGTAAACATACCAGGAAGTACTTAATTTATTAAGCTACTGCTTTTCTTAATCTCAGTGGAGATATTTACTGATAAACAGCTACCTACGCAGCATGTTCATGTCGTTCTAAATGAGCTTTTATCTCTCTCCCCTCACCACAAATCAGATTCTTCTGAGGAGTTCCCGGTACATTATCCTTTCCCCTGTGTAATTACCTTAACAAGCTCCAGCTGTTTTTATTCTCAGAAGGTTTACTCCCTGATATACAGCTGCCTACCCCCTTCGTAAGTGCAGGTCATAAATGAGCTTTTTTCTCTGTTCCCTCACCACAATCCAGATTCTTTTGGGGAGTTACCAGTACAGTAACCATACCAGGAAGTACTTAATTTATTAAGCTACTGCTTTTCTTAATCTCAGTGGAGATATTTACTGATAAACAGCTACCTACGCAGCATGTTCATGTCGTTCCTAAATGAGCTTTTATCTCTCTCCCCTCACCACAAATCAGATTCTTCTGAGGAGTTCCCAGTACATTATCCTTTCCCCTGTGTAATTACCTTAACAAGCTCCAGCTGTTTTTATTCTCAAAAGCTTTACTCCCTGATATACAGCTGCCTAACCCCTTCTTAAGTGCAGGTCCTAAATGAGCTTTTTTCTCTGTTCCCTCACCACAATCCAGATTCTTTTGGGGAGTTACCAGTACAGTAACCATACCAGGAAGTGCTTAATTTATTAAGCTACAGCTTTTCTTAATCTCAGTGGAGATATTTACTGATAAACAGCTACCTACGCAGCATGTTCATGTCGTTCCTAAATGAGCTTTTATCTCTCTCCCCTCACCACAAATCAGATTCTTCTGAGGAGCTCCCATTACATTATCCTTTCCCCTGTGTAATTACCTTAACAAGCTCCAGCTGTTTTTATTCTCAGAAGGTTTACTCCCTGATATACAGCTGCCTACCCCCTTCGTAAGTGCAGGTCCTAAATGAGCTTTTTTCTCTGTTCCCTCACCACAATCCAGATTCTTTTGGGAGTTACCAGTACAGTAACCATACCAGGAAGTACTTAATTTATTAAGCTACTGCTTTTCTTAATCTCAGTGGAGATATTTACTGATAAACAGCTACCTACGCAGCATGTTCATGTCGTTCCTAAATGAGCTTTTATCTCTCTCCCCTCACCACAAATCAGATTCTTCTGAGGAGTTCCAGTACATTATCCTTTCCCCTGTGTAATTACCTTAACAAGCTCCAGCTGTTTTATTCTCAGAAGTTTACTCCCTGATATACAGCTGCCTACCCCCTTAGTAAGTGCAGGTCATAAATGAGCTTTTTTCTCTGTTCCCTCACCACAGTCCAGATTCTTTTGGGGAGTTACCAGTACAGTATCCATACCAGGAAGTACTTAATTTATTAACTACTGCTTTTCTTAATCTTAGTGGAGATATTTACTGATAAACAGCTACCTACGCAGCATGTTCATGTCGTCCTAAATGAGCTTTTATCTCTCTCCCCTCACCACAAATCAGATTCTTCTGAGGAGTTCCCAGTACATTATCCTTTCCCCTGTGTAATTACCTTAACAAGCTCCAGCTGTTTTTATTCTCAGAAGGTTTACTCCCTGATATACAGCTGCCTACCCCCTTCGTAATTGCAGGTCCTAAATGACCTTTTTTCTTTATTCCCTCACCACAATTCAGATTCTTTTGGGGAGTTACCAGTACAGTAACCATACCAGGAAGTACTTCATTTATTAAGCTACTGCTTTTCTTAATCTCAGTGGAGATATTTACTGATAATCAGCTACCTACCCAGTATGTCCATGTCCTTCCTAAATGAGCTTTTATCTCTCTCCCCTCACCACAAATCAGATTCTTCTGAGGAGCTCCTAGTACATTATCCTTTCTCCTGTGTAATTACCTTAACAAGCTCCAGCTGTTTTTATTCTCAGAAGTTTTACTCCCTGATATACAGCTGCCTAGCCCCTTCGTAATTGCAGGTCCTAAATGAGCTTTTTTCTCTGTTCCCTACCCACAATCCAGATTCTTTTGGGGAGTTACCAGTACAGTAACCTTACCAGGAAGTACTTAATTTATTAAGCTACTGCTTTTCTTAATCTCAGTGGAGCTATTTACTGATAAACAGCTACCTACGCAGCATGTTCATGTCGTTCCTAAATGAGCTTTTATCTCTCTCCACTCACCACAAATCAGATTCTTCTGAGGAATTCCCAGTACATTATCCTTTTCCCTGTGTAATTACCTTAACAAGCTCCAGCTGTTTTTATTCTCAGAAGGTTTACTCCCTGATATACAGCTGCCTACCCCCTTCGTTAGTGCAGGTCCTAAATGAGCTTTTTTCTCTGTTCCCTCACCACATTCCAGATTCTTTTGGGGAGTTACCAGTACAGTAACCATACCAGCAAGTACTTAATTTATTAATCTACTGCTTTTCTTAATCTCAGTGGAGATATTTACTGATAAACAGCTACCTACGCAGCATGTTCATGTCGTTCCTAAATGAGCTTTTATCTCTCTCCCATCACCACAAATCAGATTCTTCTGAGGAATTCCCAGTACATTATCCTTTCCCCTGTGTACTTACCTTAACAAGCTCCAGCTGTTTTTATTCTCAGAAGGTTTACTCCCTGATATACAGCTGCCTACCGCCTTCGTAAGTGCAGGTCCTAAATGAGCTTTTTTCTCTGTTCCCTCACCACAATCCAGATTCTTTTGGGGAGTTACCAGTAGAGTAACCATATCAGGAAGTACTTAATTTATTAAGCTACTGCTTTTCTTAATCTCAGTGGAGATATTTACTGATAATCAGCTACCTACGCAGCATGTTCATGTCGTTCCTAAATGAGATTTTATCTCTCTCCCCTCACCACAAATCAGATTCTTCTGAGGAGTTCCCAGTACATTATCCCTTCCCCTGTGTAATTACCTTAACAAGCTCCAGCTGTTTTTATTCTCAGAAGGTTTACTACCTGATATACAGCTGCCTACCCCCTTCGTAAGTGCAGGTCCTAAATGAGCTTTTTTCTCTGTTCCCTCACCACAATCCAGATTCTTTGGAGAGTTACCAGTACAGTAACCATAACAGGAAGTATTTAATTTGTTAAGCTACTGCTTTTCTTAATCTCAGTGGAGATATTTACTGATAAACATCTACCTACGCAGCATGTTCATGTCGTTGCTAAATGAGCTTTTATCTCTCTCCCCTCACCACAAATCAGATTCTTCTGAGGAGTTCCCAGTACATTATCCTTTCCCCTGTGTAATTACCTTAACAAGCTCCAGCTGTTTTTATTCTCAGAAGGTTTACTCCCTGATATACAGCTGCCTACCCCCTTCGTAAGATCAGGACCTAAATGAGCTTTTTTCTCTGTTCCCTCATCACAATCCAGATTCTTTTGGGGAGTTATCAGTACAGTAACCATACCAGGAAGTACTTAATTTATTAAGCTACTGCTTTTCTTAATCTCAGTGGAGATATTTACTGATAAACAGCTACCTATGCAGCATGTTCATGTCGTTCCTAAATGAGCTTTTATCTCTCTCCCCTCACCACAAATCAGATTCTTCTGAGGAGTTCCCAGTACATTATCCTTTCCCCTGTGTAATTACCTTAACAAGCTCCAGCTGTTTTTATTCTCAGAAGGTTTACTCCCTGATATACAGCTGCCTACCCCCTTCGTAAGTGCAGGTCCTAAATGAGCTTTTTTCTCTGCTCCCTCACCACAATCCAGATTCTTTTGGGGAGTTACCAGTACAGTAACCATACCAGGAAGTACTTAATTTATTAAGCTACTGCTTTTCTTAATCTCAGTGGATATATTTACTGATAAACAGCTACCTACGCAGCATGTTCATGTCGTTCCTAAATGAGCTTTAATCTGTCTCCCCTCACCACGAATCAGATTCTTCTGACGAGTTCCCAGTATATTATCCTTTCCCCTGTGTAATTACCTTAACAAGCTCCAGCTGTTTTTATTCTCAGAAGTTTTACTCCCTGATATACAGCTGCCTACCCCCTTCGTAAGTGCAGGTCCTAAAAGAGCTTTTTTCTCCGTTCCCTCACCACAATCCAGATTCTTTTGGGGAGTTACAAGTACAGTAACCATACCAGGAAGTACTTAATTTATTAAGCTACTGCTTTTCTTAATCTCAGTGGAGATATTTACTGATAAACAGCTACCTACGCAGCATGTTCATGTCGTTCCTAAATGAGCTTTTATCTCTCTCCCCTCACCACAAATCAGATTCTTCTGAGTTCCCAGTACATTATCCTTTCCGCTGTGGAATTACCTTAACAAGCTCCAGCTGTTTTTATTCTCAGAAGGTTTACTCCCTGATATACAGCTGCCTAACCCCTTCGTAAGTGCAGGTCTTAAATGAGCTTTTTTCTCTGTTCCCTCACCACAATCCAGATTCTTTTGGGGAGTTACCAGTACAGTAACCATAGCAGGAAGTACTTAATTTATTAAGCTACTGCTTTTCTTAATCTCAGTGGAGATATTTACTGATAAACAGCTACCTACGCAGCATGTTCATGTCGTTCCTAAATGAGCTTTTATCTCTCTCCCCTCACCACAAATCAGATTCTTCTGAGGAGTTCCCAGTACATTATCCTTTCCCCTGTGTAATTACCTTAACAAGCTCCAGCTGTTTTTATTCTCAGAAGTTTACTCCCTGATATACAGCTGCCTACCCCCTTCGTAAGATCAGGACCTAAATGAGCTTTTTTCTCTGTTCCCTCATCACAATCCAGATTCTTTTGGGGAGTTATCAGTACAGTAACCATACCAGGAAGTACTTAATTTATTAAGCTACTGCTTTTCTTAATCTCAGTGGAGATATTTACTGATAAACAGCTACCTATGCAGCATGTTCATGTCGTTCCTAAATGAGCTTTTATCTCTCTCCCCTCACCACAAATCAGATTCTTCTGAGGAGTTCCCACTACATTATCCTTTCCCCTGTGTAATTACCTTAACAAGCTCCAGCTGTTTTTATTCTCAGAAGGTTTACTCCCTGATATACAGCTGCCTACCCCCTTCGTAAGTGCAGGTCCTAAATGAGCTTTTTTCTCTGCTCCCTCACCACAATCCAGATTCTTTTAGGGAGTTACCAGTACAGTAACCATACCAGGAAGTACTTAATTTATTAAACTACTGCTTTTCTTAATCTCAGTGGATATATTTACTGATAAACAGCTACCTACGCAGCATGTTCATGTCGTTCCTAAATGAGCTTTAATCTCTCTCCCCTCACCACAAATCAGATTCTTCTGAGGAGTTCCCAGTACATTATCCTTTCCCCTCTGAAATTACCTTAACAAGCTCCAGCTGTTTTTAT